>NC_134354.1:157361210-157661210 GCF_048569485.1 Anomaloglossus baeobatrachus | reverse complement strand
TTTTTTTCCCCCCTAAGCATGAAATGATCAATATGAATACAATAAACAGCAGTAGTCAAGTAGGGAAAAATGTAACTATGTACCAAAAGATGTAATAAAAATATAATGAAAATTATTGAAACGTATTGCCCTTTTTTCCCTTCTTTTGCATATGTAAATGAAACAGTACCATATAATCCAGTGTTCTATGAAAACATTGTATTTCTTAATGGAAAATAGGTAAAAAATGCTAAGAACTGAAAATGGGGAAATAAAGCAGAAAATACGATAAGGGTTTGAAGATGGAGGATAAAAGGATATTGTGGATTTAGGCTGGGTTCAGCACAGCAAAAAAAATACACAGATGATTGTCATCTAGGTTATCTTCCAGTGTCCATCCTTGTAGGACCATTTTTTATCCATAGGACATCTGTGTGCCATCTGTATTTATAACAGATGATAAAACCATTTGAAATTAAAATTTGCCAGATATGATAAATTTTAATAATCACAATACTGCTAAGCCATTATTTTCCCTAAAAATATGTGCTTGACACTTGGAGGTATCCTACGATCAGCACCAGTTTTAACCAAAGTGGAGCCCTGGGCTAAAGTTTAAAACTCACATATTGCACCCTCACACTTTTAGGTGAGAGCTCCGGAGTTCAATCCAGGTAACCACAGCCAGGTCTGGTATTACTGGAGGTTCCAGTCATTGGGCTTTCTGTGTCAAACAGGATGGCTCCCCCAGGGAGAGACACTCTTTGTAACTTATACTCTGACCAATAAATGGGGATTATGAAATCAGGAAACCTTATATTAATTAAGAATTGCCTTAATATGTATACTAGAATAGGGTTTACAAATTATTGAGTCAATAAGAATAACATTGTCCTAGGATCATCTATTTCAATTTAAATGTAACTTTTTACAAAGAGCTCCTATTTACTTCTTACTAAAGTCTATTTTTACGCATATACATAAAAGTTAAATTTGAATTATTAAGCACCACTTTGGTGTTCCAAAATCCCTATGGCAATACTTTATGTTATGTGTTATTGTGGGATCATTATTGGAAATTGAACTTAACGCCTTCTAAGTTCTACCTGCCTGACAACTGTCTGCAAATTTAGGAGGTAAGGAGGTACAATAACTGTAATTACGTTTTATATATATATATATATATATATATATTTTTTAGCTTGTTGGTTAACACATCATGAACATCTGAAGATTGACGAAGATTGAAGCCAGCAAGGAGCTTTCGTGCTGCTTTTATATAACTATAGGTTGTGTACTAGATTGTTGGCTAGGCATTATGCTTCACCTGTGTGTAACTTATGCCCTATTGTAAGCTACTTCTGTGTGCAATTCTAATACTGGGCAATCACCTCCTCCATGAACTATTAGGGTGAGTGTGGTTGTTTTGTCAGTATTTTGCACCTATGTTACCTTCTTTATTCTGCTGCATCATGTCTGTGCATTTGCTCATATGACCTTGGCTGGTAAATGCCATTGCCTTTTTGCTATTATATAATTGAGTTGTCTTTGGATTCTTTTTTTTTTTAAACATCCTTTTTCCTTTAGCAATGCTCTTTATTTGACTATAGAGCAGTATATCTATGTATTCCGGATGCTCTCAATGAAATGTAGCTTCCCACAGCACTCAAGGAGGATCACGTAAAGGGGTTATCTGGCTTATTTTGACTTTTTCTTGTTATTACACTATTGGGCAGGTATAGTGCGTGGTGTCCCAGCCGCTATTCCCTGCACCCTCCCACACATCCTGTACTGCTGCCTGTAGGCTGAATGTGGCCCCCATGCTGCTGGCGGCGCGCAGGCTAATGACCCTCTTGCAGATCGCTGCCTGTGCAGGGGGCCCGTGCAGTCAGCGCTGTATATCAGAGGACAGATGTCCGGGCGCTGTGCAGGTGGGAGTGATGTATACAGCTATGATCATATAGAATATAGAAATGTGGCACTCCTTCTATAGTCGCTGGTGCTTGGATAGGGTCCCACCCCAGATCAAAAAATTGAAAAAAATCCAGCACTCAAAGCATTCAACTGGAATTGTTTTATATTTTATTCATTGTTCTGTGTAATTATTAAAGACGTTTCGGTCATCCGACCTTCATCAGTTTACACTACAATAAAAAGATACATGAAAAATTTTTAAGTATACAGAAATAATGGCATTATACAATCATAGTAACAAAAAAGGGCAGAAATATTCACCACATTATAATGCATGAACCATAAACTATGATATACAAAAAATGTCAACAAAAAGACAAAAATGAAGAATCTGTCAGTTGAGCCGCTTCACTAGCAGATATACTGTCCACCTAAAGATATAATTGAAATACAGATAAAATGTAACATAATAGAACCATTATACAACAAAAGGGGAACCAAACAGGAAACCCAAAAATTTATCCAAAAAATGTATATCTTGCTAATATAGAAGGACAAAAAGCCTAAGCACCAGCACTGAGACACTATTCTAATCTAATAAAACAGACAATACACAGAAATGCCATGTAATGAACACTCACCAGAAAGGGCTCTGTAGAAATATATGGAAAAGCTGGACCAGAGGAAAAAGCTGCCCGTCCGGGTCTGCAGTCAATGTAATCTGACAGTCCAATGTCCAGATTTAAATAGACCGCTCAATTAGCTCATTAACAAGTTACAGAGCGTCACTTCCGGTCCGAAAACCGGAAGTGACGTCACCGGTTGGCAAAGTGTAAATCCTGATGGTTGGCAACTGTAGACATACTCAGACAGCCACTCCTCACCGCAGGACGTCACTTCCGGTCCGCAAACCGGAAGTGACGATCCTGGTTGGCAAAATATAAACCAGATGGTTGGCAATTTAAAGACAAATTACCTAAAAGATCAAATAAAAGAAAAAATAGAAGAAATAAGATAAGAGGATTAAGGGAATGGTGTATTTATTCAGAATCAATTTAATAATTTTTTAATTTTTTATCAACTATAATCAACCCTAGTAAAAAAAGGAAAAAAAGGTTTATGGTTCATGCATTATAATGTGGTGAATATTTCTGCCCTTTTTTGTTACCATGATTGTATAATGCCATTATTTCTGTATACTTAAAAATTTTTCATGTATCTTTTTATTGTAGTGTAAACTGATGAAGGTCGGATGACCGAAACGTCTTTAATAATTACACAGAACAATGAATAAAATATAAAACAATTCCAGTTGAATGCTTTGAGTGCTGGATTTTTTTCAATTTTTTTACAGCTATGATCAGCCACCAGCCTATTAGAGGCAGCAGCTGATCATAGCTGTTTACAGAGCTGGCTTTGCAAAGTGCTCGGGAATCTGACATCTGATATAAAGTGCTGTCAGCTGCGAGTCTTGATGCTGCTTGTAGCATGCAGGTTCGCAGACCCCTTGCTGATCGTGGCCTGTGCAGGGGGTTGTGCAGTCAGCGCTTTATATCAAATCACAGATTCCCGGGCACGAGCTCTGTATACAGCTATGATCAGCTGCCAGCCAATCAGAAGCTAGCAGCAGATCGCTGGAGAAGCTGCATACAGATTGCTTTCCTTCACAGTGCCTGGAAATCAGTTATCAGTTATCAGTTATCTGATATAAAGCGCTGACTGCACATCCCCCTACATAGGCCACAATCAGTAAAGGAGGGGGCTGTGGCCGTAAGAGGCAGGACACCAAGGGAACCAGGACAGGTGAGAAGGATTTGTGTTTGTTTTTTGTGTGTATGTGTGTGTGTGTGTGTGTGTGTGTGTGTGTGTGAAAAATGGCAGACTAGGGGGCAATTCTACAGGACAGAGCACTGCTACAAGAAGAGGAGCCCAAGTGGACATTACTACAGGACGGGCACAAGGATGGGGCACATTACTATAGTATGAGGACAGGGATGGAACATTACTATAATATGGGGACAGGGATGGGCACATTACTATAGTATGGGGACAGGGTGAACCCATTACTATACTATGGGAACAGGGATGAGCAAATTACTATTTTATAGGGACAGGGATAGGCACATTACTACATTATATGTGCGGTGGATGTGAGGTGATTGTGCTGTCACAGATGAGAGAAGCAGGATCACTGCTCTGTACTACCAATGATTGGATATACAGAGCAGTGATATCTCATCTGTGCAGCACAATAACCTCACATCCACAGCACATACAGTGCCTACAAGTAGTATTCAACCCCCTGCAGATTTAGCAGGTTTACACATTCGGAATTAACTTGGCATTGTGACATTTGGACTGTAGATCAGCCTGGAAGTGTGAAATGCACTGCAACAGAAAAGAATGTTATTTCTTTCTTTTTTTTTTAAATTGTGAAAAGTTTATTCAGAGGGTCATTTATTATTCAACTCCTCAAACCACCAGAATTCTGTTTGGTTCCCCTAAAGTATAAAGAAGTATTTCAGGCACAAAGAACAATGAGCTTTACATGTTTGGATTAATTATCTCTTTTTCCAGCCTTTTTTGACTAATTAAGACCCTCCCCAAACTTGTAAACAGCACTCATACTTGGTCAACATGGGAAAGACAAAGGAGCATTCCAAGGCCATCAGAGACAAGATCGTGGAGGGTCACAAGGCTGGTAAGGGGTACAAAACCCTTTCCAAGGAGTTGGGCCTATCTGTCTCCACTGTTGGGAGCATCATCCAGAAGTGGAAGGCTTATGGAACTACTGTTAGCCTTCCACGGCCTGGACAGCCTTTGAAAGTTTCCACCCATGCCGAGGCCAGGCTTGTCCGAAGAGTCAAGGCTAACCCAAGGACAACAAGGAAGGAGCTCCGGGAAGATCTCATGGCAGTGGGGACATTGGTTTCAGTCAATACCATAAGTAATGTACTCCACCGCAATGGTCTCCGTTCCAGACGAGCCCGTAAGGTACCTTTACTTTCAAAGTGTCATGTCAAGGCTCATCTACAGTTTGCTCATGATCACTTGGAGGACTCTGAGACAGACTGGTTCAAGGTTCTCTGGTCTGATGAGACCAAGATCGAGATCTTTGGTGCCAACCACACACGTGACGTTTGGAGACTGGATGGCACTGCATACGACCCCAATAATACCATCCCTACAGTCAAGCATGGTGGTGGCAGTATCATGCTATGGGGCTGTTTCTCAGCCAAGGGGCCTGGCCATCTGGTCCGCATCCATGGGAAGATGGATAGCACGGCCTACCTGGAGATTTTGGCCAAGAACCTCCGCTCCTCCATCAAGGATCTTAAGATGGGTCGTCATTTCATCTTCCAAAAAGACAATGACCCAAAGCACACAGCCAAGAAAACCAAGCCCTGGTTCAAGAGGGAAAAAATCAAGGTGTTGCAGTGGCCTAGTCAGTCTCCTGACCTTAACCCAATTGAAAACTTGTGGAAGGAGCTCAAGATTAAAGTCCACATGAGACACCCAAAGAACCTAGATAACTTGGAGAAGATCTGCATGGAGGAGTGGGCCAAGATAACTCCAGAGGCCTGTGCCGGCCTGATCAGGTTTTATAAAAGACGATTATTTGCTGTAATTGCAAACAAGGGTTATTCCACAAAATATTAAACCTAGGGGTTGAATAATAATTGACCCACACTTTTATGTTGAAAATTGATTAAAATTTAACTGAGCAACATAACTTGTTGGTTTGTAAGATTTATGCATCTGTTAATAAATTCTGCTCTTGTTTGAAGTTTGAAGGCTCTAACTTATTTGCATCTTATCAAACCTGCTAAATCTGCAGGGGGTTGAATACTACTTGTAGGCACTGTATACTATAGTAATGTGCCCATCTTTCCTGGAGCGATGAGAGGTCAGTACTGGGGCAGAAAACTGACAGCCAATGAGTGTGCAGAGGGCGGGGCTGGACAGTGAGGCCAGGTGGTGCCAGCTCTGACTGTGAGGTTTGGCATTAGAAGATGTCATGTTTGGTTGAGCTGCATCTAAACAAAGTGTGCAGAGAATAAAGGGAAAATTCAAAAGGAACAAAAGTCAGAAAACAAAAAAAAATAATGTAGGGGTGTTTTATACGACAATACAGCACAGATTAGCTTAAAAATTTTTTTGGAGTTTATATTGGACAACTCCTTTAAGAACGCTGCCATCAAAATGTTTTGCAGTAGGCGCCATGGTTGATTGTTTTGGCTGGTGGGATCGTCATAATTTTCACTCTGTCTGCCTCATCTGGTGAACCATAAATGCCTAACCCTAAATAAAGAGGTTTCTGCGTATTCACGGAAAGTAATTTGCGGCAACAGCAAAAAGTATACTGTGGCTTATGATTGTTAAATGTGATTAATGAAACAGGTGCAAAACCTTAATCTTCTATTGTTTCTTTGTATTGTTTATTATTATTATTATTATTATTAATAATTATAATGATCCAGTGATCCAACCCATTCAACTGAATTGAAACGTAATTTAACGAAACCAAAAATGCAAGGTTATAAAATTGCTACACGTAGGTTTACGACTAGAAAAATAATGTGGTAACAGAGAGCAGTACTGTAATAAGGTGTATGGTATCTAATGTAGACAATTAAACAGAAGAAAAGATAAACGTAACTTTTTCTATTTTCTATAAGCTTCACTTATATTCACTTATATTTCATATAACATGTTTAATTTTTTAAGTGCCATGTTTTAATTCTGCACTTAAGAAAACAATTGAATTTCTTTTCAAGCATTTTTCATGTTTTCAACATGCATCTTGCCACTAAATCCTGTAACGAAAAAATACCATTGAAGCTACATAGTTCAACTGCATCTTTAGGAGCACATCCACTTTGTATGGACAGTTAAAAGCAGCATCTCTGCTATAAGTAAACACAATTTATATGCAATAAAAGTGAATGCAGGCAACTGTATTATATGAGTTGTTATTATTATACCAAATATGTCCATTATTTATTCTTTTGTGATTTTTTTTATAGTGCATTAAAAATGTTATTATTATAATTATTTTTCTTTTTTTTTCAGGATTCTACAGCAAGAAAAAAATCATTGCCTTTGATTGTACTCCTAGATTACAGGTACATAAAAATGAACTCAAGGAAAAGAGAAAAATCCAGCGGAAAATAGGTGTAAAAACATATTGCCTTTATTTAAACCAAAAAAATAATGCCGCAGCGGTACTTGCACTAAACAGGCCCCTCAGGGATAAAATCCAACTTGTTTCAACACTGGTAATGTCTTAGTCATGGATCCATGACTAAGATATTACTGGTGTCGCAACATTTTGGATTTTAACTCTGAGGGTTCTGTTTGGTGCCAGTACCGCTGCGGCATTATTTTATTGGTTTAAATAAGGGGAATATGTTTTTATACCTACCTATTTTCTGCTGAATTTTTCATTTTTTCCTTCAGCTTCTGCAGCCCTGGCCAGGGCATTCTCCATGTAGACAAAATGACTCCATTCCAAACTACATCTAAGGCCTCTTCACACATTCATGTCTCCGTTACGCGTGGGGTCCATTTTCACATGTACTGGAGACTCGGGCACACGTAGATCATTAAAATCAATGGGTCTGCGCTCACGTGCGTGTTTTCCCATAGACTGGGTGTCCATGTGGAGCATACGTGAGCACGTGTGCTCAACACGTAGACATGTCAGTTTTTTTCCGGCATCACAGGTGTCACACAGACTGCACACGGACTGCATGAATGTGCTCCGTGTGACACGCACTGGAGAAAACACACGTGTCTGTGAAATAAAAGGAATTTCTATACTCACCTTCTCCAGTCCTTCTGTCTCTGCCGCTGCTGTCACTTGCTTCTGACCCCCGCTCATTATACTTATCACATATTCACTGCACTTGGGCCGGACGCAGCAGCAGCAGCGGGAAGTCAGCAGGGCCGGAGACCGTAGATCAGCACCACAGACAGCCACACCAGGGAGAGGTGAGCAGAAAGTTCCTGTTCTCCATGAGTTATCACGGATAGCACACGGCGAACACACGTGGGCCAAAAACATGGCACACAGAGGGCCATATGACCTTCTACACGTCCACGAAAAACGTGCGTAGTTTTAACGGCCGTGTGAAAGAGGCCTAAGGGTGAGGTGGCTGTTTTTCTATTTTTTGACATAAAAATGAACTGGTGCATGAAAATTCTTGACTTTTCAGCATGTGGATCATAGGTATCACTGCCACCTTCAATACTACTATACAGATGGATGTCTAATCCTAGGGAAGACTGAAGTTCAGGAGAATAATGAACTAATGGAACAAATGTATGTGTTTATAGAACACAGAACTGTCGCTCCTCCCTCCAAAAATGAGGAGCTACTGAGAAATTATGTAACACAGTGACTTTCAGTGGCACTTACATGGCAGGAATTGTGACATTGCATGGAGTGATTGAAAGTGGAGACATACCTGACGGACCGGGTTGGCGACAGCTGCCATAGCTTGCACTTTTCCAAATATTTTCCTTGCAGTCTTGGAGGATGAAATCATATACAGTCTATCCAATCCTTTACTAAAGCATATAAAAATTATTTTCGCTATATGGATGATATCTTCCTAGTATAGGAAGGTGAAAAGGATACTTTTGATATGTTTGTGGATTTCCTCAATTTCAACAATACATTTAATATGAAATTCACCTCCATTTTTGGCGGTGAGTTTCTTGAATTTTTAGATGTCAAATTGGAAATAGTGGAGGGAAGACTTCATAGATCGGTTTATAAAAAACCCTCAGCTGCAAATGCTTATTTGCATTTTGACAACATTCATCCTTTGCACACAAAACTTTCCCTCCCCTACAGCCAATTTCTCAGATTAAAACGTATCAATAACAACAAAGACGTTTTGAATTTTCAAGTTGATGAAATGGAAAAGATTTTTTTGAGTAGAGGTTACCCCTTAAAAATTATAAAAACAGTGAGAAAAAAGGCATTAGATTCAATCTCGGTTGAAACAAAAAATGCCACAAAAATTAATTCGGGAAAAAAATACAGCCCAATTCAAAATTAAATAAAAACTGCTATTTTTAAACATTGGCATGTGTTAGAAAAGGATAAAAGTTTACAAACAATAGGTATTGGGCAACCTTTGGTCACATTTAGACGCTGCAAGAACTTAAAAGATCACTTAGTTCATAATAGATTAGTAAATAAGAGTAAAAAAACATGGCTGGATAACGAGGGGTTAAAGGGAAATTATAAGTGCAGAAACTGCCCTTTTTGCCCCTTCCATAAAATTGGTAATCCTTTAAAAATCGGAAATAAATTTCACAGTGTAAAGGAGTTTATCTCCTCCAAGACGAAGTAGGTGGTTTATTCCATCATTTCTCCGTGTCATCTGGTGTATATAGGGAAAGCGATAAGACCATTATATGTGCGTTTCTGTGACCATTTCAACTCAATGTCTGGGAAGGGCTCTCCCAGACTAATTTAGCATGTAAGGGAATGTCATGGACCTAACCCAGAAGTCCTCCAATTCATGGGACTGGAAAAAGTGTTCCCTTCTCATAATGGAGGTAATAAACAAAACAATATTGAGGAAGGAAGCCGGCAGGAATATTGAATTGAATGCATCAGGTGCTACAGGGTTAAACGACCGTAATGATATATCGTTTTTTCTGTGACTTGATTTACACTTTTGTGCTAGTTCCCATGTAGTTCGCCTGGAATTTTCCTTTTGCTGAGTGTATTGTGACCAGATATAAAACATAGAAAAAATGGGTTTTTTTTAAATAGTGATAATTATTCACATTTTTTCCATATTTTCATGCTGCAGTTTTTTATATTTTTTTGACTGAAACCGTTTTCTGTGTTTTTACATTGCTCTACAATTTCCTCGTCACTCTAATTATTAGGCCGGCTTCACACTTGCAATTAACTCGCATGAGTGCAATGCGAGAAATTCTCGCATTGCACTCGGACCCATGTTAATCAATGACGCAGCTCCCATCTGCTATTTTATTCTCAGTCCAAATCGGACTGAGAAAAAAATCGCAGCATGCTGCGTTTTGTTGAGTTTCACGCGCGAGTCACTCCAATGAAAGTCAATGGGTGCGTTAAAAAAAACGGATGTCACACGGATGGCACACATACCATCCTAGTGACATGCGTTTTTATAAATACATTTATCGCATGTTACAGAAAACACTGGAAATTATGAGGTCTGTCGATGTCGGTCAATCTCTATCTCTCTCTGTCAGTCTCTCTGTCTCCCTGTCTGATGCTGCGCTAAAAACCACAATTTCACAAAGTTGTAAAAAGATTATTTTCTTTATTTCCAAAGGTCAACGCGTTTCAAAGGCATGTCCGCCTTCTTCATCAGGACAAGGAGAATAAAAGAACACTTGTCCTGATGAAGAAGGCGGACATGCCTTTGAAACCCGTTGACCTTTGGAAATAAAGAAAAGAATCTTTTTACAACTTTGTGAAATTGTGGTTTTTAGCGCAGCATCAAACCTAATTCTTTTATCTTATTTGTTTTTTCTCCACGGCTATATCGAGGCTGCAGCTTACCGCATTTTTTACATTCATTTGTTTCTGCTTTTCCAGGAGTTGTGCCTGTCACAACCATAGCAGGTGAGTACCTGTCCTGTTGTTATATATCCATTTATCATCGGATAAGACCCTATGTGCGCTTTTTTCCACAGTTCTCTCTGATGTCTCCCTGTCTGTCTGTTCAGCTCTCTGTCCGTCAGTCAGTCTCTCCCCCTCTCTCATACTCACCGATCCCCGATCACAGGCGCGGCGCTGCACAGCTGTCACACTACTCCAGCAGCTTTTCCTCTTTTGAAAATGCCGGCCGCTCATTATTCTATCTAGTATTCCCTGCTTTTCCCGCCCACCGGCGCCTATGATTGGTTGCAGTCAGACACGCCCCCACGTTGAGTGATAGCTGTCTCACTGCAACCAATCACAGCCGCCGGTGGGTGTGTCTATATTGTGCAGTAAATTAAATAAATAAATAATTAAAAAAAACGGCGTGCAGTTCCCTCCAATTTTGATACCAGCCAGAGTAAAGCCACATGGCTGAAGGCTGGTATTGTCAGGATAGGGAGCCCCACGTTATGGGGAGCCCCCCAGCCTAACAATATCAGCCAGCAGCCGCCCGAAATTGCAGCATCCATTAGATGCGACAGTCCCGGGACTCTACCCGGCTCATCCTGAATTGCCCTGGTGCTGTAGCAATCGAGGTAATAAGGAGTTAATGGCAGCTGCCCATAGCTGCCACTAAGTCCTAGGTTAATCATGGCAGGCGTCTTCCCGAAATACCTTCCATGATTAACCTGTAAGATAAAGAAAATGAAGACATACACCAAAAAATCCTTTATTTGAAATAAATGACAAAAAAACACCCTCTTTCACCACTTTATTCAAGTCCCCAAATACCCTTCCATGTCCGACGTAATCCACAGAGGTCCCACGACACTTTTAGCTCTGCTACATCGGAAGCTGGCAGAGAGCGGTCACAGACCACGACCACTCTCTGTGAGCTCCCCGCAGCGACTGAAGTGAGTCGCGCTATCAGCGATGACGTCACTCAGGTTACCCGCGGCCACAGATTTCAGCAGGAGGACTTCAGCTGTGGTCGCGGGTGACCTTAGTGATGGAACTGCTGATAGCACAGATCACTTCTGTCACTCAGAGGATTTGCGGTCACCGGTGAGACCTTCACCGGTGACCGAAAATCAGGCCATGCCACACAGACAGAGCCGCGGGATGACAATAAAGTCAGGTTAAGGTCATCCGACTCCATTCTGATCCTGCGGCTCTGTGTCTGCTGTCAGCAGCCATTCAGCTCTGCTACATGGCTCTGTCTGTGTCTGTTGTCAGCGGCCATGAAGCAGAGCAGAATGGCAGATGACATAGCTGCTGAGAATAAAAACGGATCCCATACGCATCAAACACGCATTGCACACGGACCGCAATCATGAGAAAAATCCCAGGATCGCAGTGCAGTTGCATTGAACACTGATCACAACTTGAACAGAGCTCATGCAACTTTTAAGCATGAGACTCGGACCAAATTTACACGCACAATTGTGATTCCAGCCTTATCGTTGTTGTTTTAATGAGCACATCTGTGCAGAGGTCGTCCTGATAGGCAGGTCTTACCTGCCTTTTCATCAAAAATGAATTGATAATACCTCTATAGGACCCGTAGAAGTGCCACACTAGCACAAAATGGTCACCGTTGTCCGAGGGTTCGGCTCCCCCTCCCTGCATTATATGTCTCCCGTGTTTGTACAATAAAGCCGTGTGCGCACGTAACATTTTTTCTTGCATTTCCGCAGCATTTGGAACTGCAGCGTTTTAATGCAAAAATGCATGTGTTTTGATTTTCAGGCAAAGTCTATGGAAAATAGAGCTTTCTTGTGCACACGATACTTTTAAAAATGCAGCATTTTAGTTGCCTAAAATTTGTCAAAATCTCTGCGTTTGAAGAAGCAACATATCAATTGTTTTTGCCATTTTGGCAGCGTTTTGATAACATTAAAGTCAATGAGAAATCTCAAAACGCATCCTAAATCAAATTCCTAGCGCTTTAGATGCATTTTTTATGCAAAAGGCATGTTTTTTTGACAAAATAAAAGCATGTGTTATTGGCATTATAGTTGAGGTCATGATGTTTCCTTTTGCCCTCACATCCAGCCCGACTTCAAAAAAAGAGTAAAAAAATAATTTATCGTTATTTTATACATAAATATTAAATCACAATAATCTTTAAATTAAAATTAGCTATTTTGTGTATGATTTAAAGCTTGATTTTTTTTTTCATTTTTTTTCATTTTTTTCATAGTTTGAATGTTTAAACTTTATTTAGTTGTGTATTTGTATTGAAAACGCATCTGACTTTAAGCACAGAAAATTCATGTTAAACGTGGTCCAAACGCGGCAAAAACGCTATAAAAACGCATGCGTATTTCCGACGTTTTTGTGGTCAAAACTAAATTTGAGTTCATTTCTGCAAGTAACTGAACGCAACGTGCGCACATGGCCTTAGGCCTCCGACACACATCCGTGCCGCCGGTACGTGTTTGATACGTTTTTGCACGTACCGGCGGCACGGAGACACGTACACCAATTCTACCCTATGGTAGCAGGCACACACACGTAAAACCACATGGAACGTGTGTCCGTGTCCGTTTGTCCGTGTGTGCATTTTCCAACACGCTGACATGTCCGTTTTTCTCCGGCAGCACGGGTGTCACACGGCCCACACCCGTACCACACGGATGTAGTGTGGATGCGGTCCCATGTGACATGCGCCGGAGCAAACTCACGTATCAAAGAAAAAAATAATAAATCTTTACTCACCTTCTCCAGCTCTCCTGTCTCTGCTGCTGCTGTCACTTGCTGCCGACCGCCGCTCATTATGCTCATTTAATATTCACTTCACTGCGGCCAGCAGCAGCAGCAGTGGGGAGTCGGCAGGGCTGGAGACCGAAGATCAGTACCCTGGACAGCAGGAAGGACCACGTGAGTATGCAAAATACCGGTTCTCCATGTGTGATCGTGGCTAGCACATGGAGAACACACATGGCTCGCACGTACCGGAGACACGTACTTACCTACATGCAACACGCAGGGAAAATACGTGTCTCGCGGCACGTGCATGATTTTCACGTGAGAGTGGCAGAGGCCTTAAGGAGACTTGATCTCATCCCCCAGTGAGTTACTGCTTTTTACTTTTTCCCTGCATATGTATATGTAGGTTAGGTAATTCAGTATAACTTGCTTTTTATTAATTAAAAAAACCTACATTTCCTCTGCTTGCAAGTCAAAAGAGTGATCATAATCAGTAATTGGTAGCTTTTTCTATGTAAGTGTAAATAAATAGTTATCCTTTATCCTGAATCTTATACTACAAAAGTATATATCAGTCTTTTAAACTATTCACGTCATGCCCATTTTCTGTTATTTTCGTTGGACACAATAACTATGGGCCTTCCAGCCTGTGAATACCAGCCCTGGCTGTCCACATTATCTTGGTAGGGTATAAAAATTAGGAGGACCTCACAATGTTTTTTGTAATTATTTATTTAAATAATTAAAAAAAAATGGATGGGGTCCCAGACAAGATAATGCTCACAGCTGGGGGCTGCAGCCTGTAGCCATCTGCTTTATCTGCACTGGGTATCAAAATAAGGGGATCCTACGCCATTTTTTTAAATTATGTATTTATTTTAACACTCCACTTTGGGGACCCAGACAGCTAGTGTAGGGGCGACAATCACAAATAGCAGCACAGAGTGTGGGTGGGGGAAGCAGGACTGCAACCAATCACAGACACTGTTACAGTGGGTGGGCAGATAAAGTAGTGCATATTCATGAACTTTAATGATCGGACCAGGAAGCACTGTGATAACCACGGGGAAACTCAGTAAGTAAAATTCTTCTGCTCTAATGATCGGATGTCTGCACCAAATTTGTATCTCCTGGCAGAAATGCACACCAAAATGGCATCAAAACTGCATTTTCTATGAGATTTTTTGCCAGGTTATGCAGATTTAGTGCTAGAAATTAAACACCAAATTTCTGCATCAAATCTGCATCTCCTTGCAAAAAAACACACTAATATTGCATCAAAATCACATTGCTTTTAGATGCATTTTTTTGCCAGAAGATGCTGATTTGGTGCAGGAATTTGGTGTTTAAAGGACAAAATTTGACAAAAAATGGCATATTCTGGCAAAAAAACCCTCGGTTTTCTGCCAGGAAATGCAGGTCTCTTTCAATCAATGAGTTCACTTGAGGTGAGGTCACTAAGTTCAATGAGTTCTCCCGAGGGCAGTTTGCCTGCAGGTACAGGTGAGGGAAAATGGGAACCTCCAGTTGAGACAGCAGGTAAACTCAGTGACATCATCGCTCCCAGCTGTAGCTCAGTCAGTGTATGCCAGAATTTGCAATGGGTGGCTATGTTTTCTAATGTCCCAGTGTGCTGCAACTTCAGTATGTAGCAGAGCCGGGATCATCATTGGACTTCATATAGATTACATCGGATCTGAAAGTGTGTTTTGGAGTTAATAAATGCATAATTTAGTCTTTTATAGGATTATTAACGATGGAGTTTCAAAGATCCCTCCCCATTACTAATCCAGGCTTTGATGGCAGCTGACAAATCACAGCTGTCATTAACCCCTCATATTTTCCCAATTGCCACTGCACCAGGGCACTTGGGAGTAGCCTGGTAAAGCACTGACATTGTCACATCTAATGGATGCAACATTTCTGGGAGGCTGGGGTCTGCTATTTTTAGGCTGGGGGCCCAATAACCATGGGAAATTCCAGACTGAGAATACTAGCCCAAGCTGTTAGTTTTATCTTGGCTGGGTATCAAAATTTGGGGATTGCACTTTGTTTTTTTAATCTATTAAATAATTAAATATTTATTTAATAGATATTTAATCTATTAAATAATTTTAAAAAGCTGCATCGTGTCCCTCTTATTTTTATACAAAGCCAAAATATTGTGCACAGCTTTAGGCTGCAGCCTGCAGCCATCTACTTTATCTGTGCTGGTATCTATATAAGGGGCACCCTATGTCATTTTTTTATTTATTTTTACACTTCACTTAGGCAGATAGCCTCTATGAGAGAAACCAGTCAGATATGCCAGCAGTATTTCTGTGGCCAATCACAGACGCTGTCACAGACGGTGGGCGGGGGAAGAAGTGAATATAGTGAATATATACATAAGATGTAATGAGCGGTCCCTGAAAAAGGGGTTACAGCCATGGCGCTGATAAATTTGTCCTGCTTTAACCATTTTGCATCCATTGTATTTATTTTTTTACAGTTATTTCTCTGGCCAATCACAACCATGATAATATTTGGCATGCTGGGATGGCTCAAGAAGTGTCCAAAGGCTAAAACGTATGTCACTGTGTCAGCTTTAAGGCCTTCCTGAGTCTCCTGCCATGACGTTTCATTTAATTCAAATGTCAACAGATAATTTAATTTCCGCTGACAATGATGCATGGTGAGCCTGTAGGGCAGTTTGAATTTCTTTGGAACTTGATTGGGGCTGCTTATGCTCCATCCAGTCTACCCTGCATTGTAAACTTTCAACAATTTTCCTCTGACTTCCACTTTCAGGGAGATTAGCTACAGTGCAATGGGTTTTAAACTTCTTGACTATGTTGTGTACCATGGAAAAAAAACCATTAAGATCTCTGGAGGTGGATTTGTAACCTTGAAATTGTTGAAAATGTTCAACAGTTTTGTTTCTGAAGTCCTTAAATAGTTGTTTTCTCCTTTTCCTTTTTTCAATGCTTAGTGTGGCACTCTCAGACATTTAATACAAAGATTGAGTCAACATATCCCTTTTTATCTCGATTCAGGTGTGATTTTCATATTGCCCACACCCGTTACTTGCCACAGGTGAGATTTACCAAGCAGCACCTGCTAAGACAAAGTTGCTTACCCACAATTTTTGAAATGGGTCAACAATTCTGTACAGCCGATTTTGGGGGTTTGTGTTAAATTATGCCCAATTTGCCCATTTTTCTGGGGGCTTTTTGATGTTCCAATACACGCAATGGAAATAAACATGTATATGACAAAACATGTGTAATTGCAATAGTTTTCTGTGGGAAATACTTAATTTTTCTGGAGCAATTTCAAAGGTGTCAACACTGATCATTTATTTTAGTCAGGGTTGTCCCTGGTAAACCTTCTATGAAAGTTACCCTGCATCACGTTAAATGGCAAATTTTTCTGGTCTGAATGTGCATGTTTTACAAGAGAGCATAAAAAGTCTAAACTTATGAAAATGCAAGACAAGCCTGATTAGAGTAAAATTCTCAAGATGGTAGAGACCAACATTTAAGAGGCAGATCCTCATAGGAGTCTGGACCCAGGGGAGAGTAATTCTCTACTAAGTTCTTTCACTCACATATTTGGATGTCTTCAAGTAGACCTGTTGTAAATATCATGCAAGAAACCCAATCTAAACTTCTAGCAGCAATGTTAGGTCCCTAATTGTCATGGGTGTGTCATGCTTGCTAGACAGTCCTTTAGTTTATAGCTGTAGAAGGTCACATCGTTTGGCTAGAAAAGCTGCTCTCTGACTTTCCCTTTTTCTCTGCTTGGGGTATAAACCCTTTCTTTTTAGGACTCTGCGGATTTTTTCACCTTATCAGCTGTCAAAGTCCAGCACTTCCCTTTGTGTCTTTAAATATTCTCCTTTCCCTTTACTTTGGTGATAAGTCTAATATCCTTAACAAGTCTTCAGTGCAAGCAGTCGACTGGTATTCATCTGGAGAAACTTTGTTGTTGTTGTTGTAGTTCCTCTCCCTGAGTCATCTGGAGATATGTTATTTGTTTACTTTCCCCTGTGTGTATTCCCTGTGTGTTCTTTAGAGATTATTGGGGTTGACTAAGTGCTCATTCCATCCTATAGCCTATTTCTGTGTCAGCCAGGGTCAGGTGTCTGGTTCAGTGCATAGGTGTGGAACCTATCTAGGGTGGTGAGTGAATCAAGGAGCCAGCAGTAGGTTTAGTCAGGGGTCATCATCTCCACCTTCCCTAGACACAGGGTTTCCCTTCCCTTTTGACATTTGCTTGCTACTTCCCCATTCCTAGCGCGACACTAATTGGTAGTAATGAGCGAGCTTGCTCGCTACTGCTCGATACTCGATCAAGCATATGAGTGCTTTGTTACACTTTTTACTCAATGAAGTATTGCAGGTAAACAAGGAATACTGTGGGGGAATCTTAATTCAAATAAACTATATTTTCCTCTGTGTGTGTTTTTTATTTTGAAAAACTGAGTCAGTAATGTGGGTGTCTGATGGACGCCACTCCATTATTAACCACTGGGCTTATTTTAGTTGTCTTTACACAGCTGAAATCAACTCCCAAAATATTACCCCAATTACCACCGCACCAGGGATATCAGGAAGATCCGGACAAAGCACCAGAATTGGCACATCTAATGGTATTTTTAGGCTGGGAAGGGTCGAATATCCAAAAAACCTTCCCAGCCTGAAAATATCAGCTCCCAGCTGACTGCTTTAACTTGACTTAGCAAAAATAGGGGGACTGACCCAACATCATTTTTTTTCATTAATTCATTTACTTATTATCAAATACAGTAAACTATAGAAGGCACTACCTATATATCTGGCTGATTATATACAGAGGAGTATCTAGGCTTCATGGCACCTGGGGCAAGAATTCTGTTTTGCGCCCTCCTCCAGTGGTTTGAGTAGTCGCCATGTCTCATTGCTCATTCATATATGATTTGCACACTTAGTAATATGTTTATGTGTTGCTCTTCCTAACTCTCTCAATGCTCAATGAAAAACAGAGAAGTAAGAAGAGAAGTTAGTTGTCACATGACTAAATAGGAAAATTGCATATGAGCATGCAGAGCTGAATTCTGACAGGGAGTATAACATGCTGTTAATATTGGGCTACAGTGCTTCATTATGGAATTAAGGGGTTTATCCAGGTTTATAATGAAAGTCTGCAGGTGATGATGTGCATACTTTTAGGATTCTCATATGCCTGTGGCAAGAGTGGATGATCATGTGAGTACAAGTATGTCAGGTACTGCACATCCGTCTCACTGAAAAGGAGCAGATGGGCACTACCAAGCCATAGCCACTGTCACAGTCTCTGCCTAGAACACTGTTATGACTTTGGCGTACTCCTCAGTTGCAAGCCTCTGATAGGCCAGACTACCACAGCTGTAGAGTAACCGTGGGGAAGTGAGCCAGCAACTCTCTGCTCCAAAATGGATTTCATCTGAATGTGCATCCTCAGAAAATAATCCTTCTTCAGCGTCACTCTGAGTTCTAGCTGGGGGCTCACATGCTTCAATCAAAATCATTACATTCCTACTTATGACAAATGATACAATATAGGATGCATTTGATATATTTTTTGTATGCAACAGCAACTCCAACTACAGTGGAAAAATACAATAAAATAAAAAATATAATAATTTGTTTAAGGAGATAATAATCATGCAGTACCTTCAGTGAGGTGTCTGACTTTAATTTTATTCTGCAGCAGCACAATGACTCAGCATGAAACCAATATTATTAATAACTATCTGCAGAATAAAGAAAGGAGAGTCCTGGAAGAGATAATACTGCCCCCGCAGAGCCCTCATCTCAAGATCACCGAGTCTGATATTACAGTACATGAATAGACAGGAGGATTTGCACAACCAAACTCAACATAAATCCAGACTTTATCCTTCAAAAAGTGTATACAACTTTGCATAAAATAATTTATGCTTTAAAGATGGTTATTCATTTGATTTAGGCTCTTCTTTTGTTCAGTCACTTTGCATTATGTTATTTGATAATATTAACAAAGAATAGTAGCGCTATATTTATTTTTTCCTGCCTTACATTATTTTACTCACATCTTCCTAAAATGTCCTCAAAGTACTATATATATACAGTGCCTACAAGTAGCATTCAACCCCCTGCAGATTTAGCAGGTTTACACATTCGGAATTAACTTGGCATTGTGACATTTGGACTGTAGATCAGCCTGGAAGTGTGAAATGCACTGCAGCAAAAAAGAATGTTATTTCTTTTTTTTTTTTTTTTTTTTTAAATTGTGAAAAGTTTATTCAGAGGGTCATTTATTATTCAACCCCTCAAACCACCAGAATTCTGTTTGGTTCCCCTAAAGTATTAAGAAGTATTTCAGGCACAAAGAACAATGAGTTTCACATGTTTGGATTAATTATCTCTTTTTCCAACCTTTTCTGACTAATTAAGACCCTCCCCAAACTTGTAAACAGCACTCATACTTGGTCAACATGGGAAAGACAAAGGAGCATTCCAAGGCCATCAGAGACAAGAACGTGGAGGGTCACAAGGCTGGCAAGGGGTACAAAACCCTTTCCAAGGAGTTGGGCCTACCTGTCTCCACTGTTGGGAGCATCATCCGGAAATGGAAGGCTTATGGAACTACTGTTAGCCTTCCACGGCCTGGACAGCCTTTGAAAGTTTCCACCCATGCCGAGGCCAGGCTTGTCCGAAGAGTCAAGGCTAACCCAAGGACAACATGCAAGGAGCTCCGGGAAGATCTCATGGCAGTGGGGACATTGGTTTCAGTAAATACCATAAGTAACGTACTTCACCGCAATGGTCTCCGTTCCAGAGAGCCCGTAAGGTACCTTTACTTTCAAAGCGTCATGTCAAGGCTCGTCTACAGTTTGCTCATGATCACTTGGAGGACTCTGAGACAGACTGGTTCAAGGTTCTCTGGTCTGATGAGACCAAGATCGAGATCTTTGGTGCCAACCACACACGTGACGTTTGGAGACTGGATGGCACTGCATACGACCCCAATAATACCATCCCTACAGTCAAGCATGGTGGTGGCAGCATCATGCTGTGGGGCTGTTTCTCAGCCAAGGGGCCTGGCCATCTGGTCCGCATCCATGGGAAGATGGATGGCACGGCCTACCTGGAGATTTTGGCCAAGAACCTCCACTCCTCCATCAAGGATCTTAAGATGGGTCGTCATTTCATCTTCCAAAAAGACAACGACCCAAAGCACACAGCCAAGAAAACCAAGCCCTGGTTCAAGAGGGAAAAAATCAAGGTGTTGCAGTGGCCTAGTCAGTCTCCTGACCTTAACCCAATTGAAAACTTGTGGAAGGAGCTCAAGATTAAAGTCCACATGAGACACCCAAAGAACCTAGATAACTTGGAGAAGATCTGCATGGAGGAGTGGGCCAAGATAACTCCAGAGACCTGTGCCGGCCTGATCAGGTCTTATAAAAGACGATTATTAGCTGTAATTGCAAACAAGGGTTATTCCACAAAATATTAAACCTAGGGGTTGAATAATAATTGACCCACACTTTTATGTTGAAAATGTATTAAAATTTAACTGAGCAACATAACTTGTTGGTTTGTAAGATTTATGCATCTGTTAATAAATCCTGCTCTTGGTTGAAGTTTGCAGGCTCTAACTTATTTGCATCTTATCAAACCTGCTAAATCTGCAGGGGGTTGAATACTACTTGTAGGCACTGTATATATATATATATATATATATATATATATACTGTATATATAATTTATATTTATATACTGTATGTTCAATGTAAGTGGGGCATGAATAAACCCAGAAAATAACTCCCTTTAGTGACAAAGGGAGAGCTGATTTGAGTATTCTAGGACCCAGCAGCTCTGCCATGCTGAAAACAATGACTCTGTTCTTTGCATAGCATACACTAGGCATTATGTAGATGGCAAAAGAGACGATAGAAGCAGTGCTAAACCTCTTCAATCAACACAAGCTAAAGGCTCATGACCAAATGAAATTTTTTTTTAATTGAACTTTTTAACTTATTTCAGATTGGAGGAAGCTGTGCAATATCTTGACCTTACAGCTCTGTTTGACAATAATTCAAACCCATAATTTCCTTTTAGAGTTTAAAAAAGAAAAATACGTATCATTAATGGGAAGTGGTAAAATGGAATCTATCAGACACTTTTTGCTATGTAATATGAAGATGGCATGCTGTAGGGGTTAACACACAGATTTCAGCAATGCATCTCTTACCACAATGTGTGCTTTGGTTTACCTGGAATGTTTGTTTGAACGTCAAGTGGTTATTATTGGTGGACTAGGTCAGCAAGAGTTAAGCTAATCTCTTTGCTGTGCACGCCAATTGCTCTGATTATCAGCTCATTGTCTTTAGACATCGTATATAGAGACCATAGTGTGGGTGGGGCAGTTTTTTAAGCTCTGCTTCATTGTTAAATCTAAAAACTCTGATTGTGTCAGAACCACTGCACCCAGTAAACTAAGTGATTCATCATTGAATTCGGGGTCTCTTTCACTTTATCATTCTGCTCTCAGATTAGGTAGCAAAAACTGTTGACAAATTCTCTTTAAAATTTATGCTACATGGAAAACCCCCCACTAGAGTTGAGCGAGTACCTAACTATTTGTACTCTTTATCCTCATAAAGAGTACTGTCTAATACTCGCATATTCATTCCAAATTGCACGTGGAATGCAAGTCAAAGGGGAAAAACTCGCAAAGTAACAAGTAACCCGTATGCTGTACTATTCGTACAATTAGCGAATAGTGCGGATTTCGTGTTTCTCGTTACAGTGTGAGTATTCCTCATTGACTTGCATTGCACATGCTATTCGGAATGAAGTATTAGTCACCTTCACCTATTTATCCAGGCGGTTAAGGGAAGGCTTGATAAGATAATGCTATATGAACGTATTGATGCAACTCAGTCAGACAGCCTAGAAAACGTTTATGCCATATGGACTTACATCAAGACCGTGGCAATGACCAATCTCAAGTATTACTCCTCTCTCCATGAGTCATTCTTAGGTCTACATGCAAACTGTCATACGACTACCACCCTGATGTAATTTAGTATGTACACACATGCTTTCCCCTCTCCCTTACAACTTTTATCTCAATCTCTTTTCTTTCTTTTCTTCTTCATTCTTATTAGTTTGTATATGTTGCTTGATACCCATTTAATACATGCAATTATTCATAGTAATCCCCAGAAAGGGGAATGCATTGTTTGCATTATTTGTATTGCTGAAATTAATACAATTAATTGAAACTAAAAATTGATGCTACCTAACTTACCATCCTGTGTGTTTCTAAGATTTGAATTGATGTTTTAAAAGGTTTGTCCAGTTTAAATAAATTGTTGCCCATCCATATGTGATAATTTATTGATTTGTAGTTTTACCACTGAAAACTGCACTAATATGCAGGATAGGTATAAGGAATTTCTATACCCAACTTGGCACTTTTATCTCTTTTAGAATGGAGGAGCAGTACACATTCAAAACCACCTCACCATTCATTCTTTATGGGTCTAGCAGAAAACGCTGAGCACCGTAGGAACTGAATAGAGTGCAGGCAAATACAGCAGGTAAAATAAGTATTGAACACATCACCAATTTTCTAAGTAAATATATTTCTAAAAATGCTATGGTCATAAATTTCTCACTAGATATTGATAACAATCCATCAAATCTACACAGGCAAAGAAAGCAAACCATAGATGATCAAAAATTAAGTTATGTGTAATAATATAAATATTACACAAGGTAAAAGTATTGAACTCAATAACACACAAACTCTCATTGTCTGGGAGCCACAAATTGTCACAAGCTCACAAGTATTCTTAATTAGACAGTGTATTTGTAACCCAGTAATGCCAGTAAGCCTAACTCCTCCATCACTTCAGTTCAAATAAGAATATACTATCCTTATGCAGGTTTGTCTGGTATGATTAAATTATTGAATTGGCAGAGTTTCATTATAAGGCACATGGAGGATAATTTATCAAGATTGATGTTTTTATGTTAGTCATTAACTCCTGACATAACAGGTCAACAGCATTTTATACATCACAGAATATTGTTGACTGCTCCAGATTTGCCTTACAGTTATCATATCGCAGGAAAGAGCACAGCCAATCAGCAGGGACAATCATAGTCTGTATAACAACGTAAGCAGGGAATTTAACACATATTTTGTGGTGACTTTGAATAATGAGAACATATCACAGCTCTGATCTTAGGCAAAAATACACAGAGGGTGAGGAAGTATTCAGAGCCCTTTAAATGTTTCACTCATTGTGTCATTGCAGCCCCTTGGTAAATGCAAAAAAGTTTATTTTTTTCTCATTAATGTACACTCTTCACCCCATCTTGACAGAAAAAAATAGAAATGTAGAAATGTTTGAAAATGTATTAAACAAGAAAAACTGAACTATCACATGGTCATAAGTATTCAGACGCTTTTCTCAGACACTCATATTTAAGTCAAATGCTGTCCATTTCTTTGTGAGCCTCCTTGAGATAGTTCTACTCCTTCATTGGAGTCCAGCTGTGTTTAATTAAACTGATAGGACTTGATTCAGAAAGGCACATACCTGTCTATATAAGACTTCACAACTCACAGTGCATGTCAGAACATATGAGAATCATGAGGTCAAAAGAACAGCCCAAGGAGCTCAGAATTGTTGCAAGGCACAGATCTGGCCGAGGTTACAAAAGAATTTCTGCAGTACTCAAGGTTCCTAAGAGCACAGTAGCCTCCTTAATCCTTAAATGGAAGAAGTTTGGGACTACTAGAACTCTTCCTAGACCTGACCGTCCAGCCAAACTGAGCAATTGTGGGACAAGAACTTTGTTGAGAGAGGTAAATAAAAACCCCAAGATCACTGTGACTGAGCTCCAGTGATGTAGTAGGGAGATGGAAGAAAGTTCCCCAAAGTCAACTATCACTGCAGCCCTCCACCAGTTGAGCCTTTATAGTATAGAGGCCAAACAGAAGCCTCTCCTCAGCGCAAGACTTATGAAAGGTCATATAGAGTTTGCAAAAACAACACATGAAGAACTCCCAGACTCTGAGAACTAAGATTCTCTGGTCTTATGAGACAAAGAACTTTTTGGTTATAATAAGGAGTGGCTTCAGTACAACTCTGTGATCATTATTGACCAGCTCAGCAAGATCCCTGACCTAAACGCAATTGAGCATGTCGGGGGAGAGACCTAAAAATGGCTGTCCACCAATGTTCACCGTCCAACCTGATGGAACTGGAGAGGATCTGCAAGGAAGAATCACAGAGGATTCCCAAATCCAGGTGTGAAAAACTTGTTGCATCATTTCCAAGAGAACTCATAGCTGTACTAGCTCAAAAGGGTGCTTCTACTCAATACTGGGCAAAGGATCTGAATACTTATGACCATGTGATATTTCACTTTTTCTTGTTTAATAAATTAGCAAAAAATTCTAATTTGTTTTTTTCTGTCAAGACGGGGTGCAGAGTGTATAGTAATGAAAAAAAATGAACTTTTTTGAATTTACCAAATGGCTGCAATGAAACAAAAAGTGAAACATTTAAAGAGGTCTGAATATTTTCTTTACCCATGTAGCTCAAGTCATAAAACACTGAATAAACAGGTTGCGTATTGTAGCAAAGCAGGGCTGAGTGGTTAGAATTCTTTTACCCAAAAACATATATTTTATTATTTTATTAGATACAATTCAAGGAGCCCCTATAGAGTTATACACTTTTATTTTTATAGAAATTGGGGTCTTTGAAGTAGTTTCGACTTCTGGCAAATCAATTCACGGCAATTCAAGTTTTGGAAAAAATTTGCAAATTCAAATTTGTGTTTCCAAAGATTTGCTAATTTCTAACTTACTTGTTGACTGGGCTTGAAAATTTCAATGGATTTTTCAATCCAGCTTAAATCTCAAAAAAGTAACAGTTCTATACTTAAAGTTCAAAATACTCAAAATATTGACTGAAATCAGTATTAAGAATTCAATTTTGATTAGCCAAGACTTTTACTTAAGCAGAAGGTCAAAATTCCAAATGTAGAAATCAGTTGCTTCCCTAGAATTTATATTTAGAATTATACAAAATACTCCTGTCATCAGATAAATTCTTTATAAAGAGGCTGTTGGCTTGGTGAAAAAAATGTGTTTAAAAGTGGAAAAGTGGACAGTGTATAGTTAAATAATGAAATGTTATCTCTTTTAGCTTTGGTGTACATCTCTAGAGCTCGTTGTAGTAGATAATCTGTGGGAAACAACAAATGAGTATGCTACAGTATGTTATTTTGAATATATCACTCACTTTTTATCACATATTTTAACTTACTGAATTTATACTCTGTGTAAATTTACATTATGTGTAAATTTATTATGATGAATTAACATAATTATTCAGCTCTGGTTACTTAAATGCAATTTGCCACAATCCCTTATAATAAAATGTCTATAATATCACAGAAAAAAAACAAAAGAGCTGCAGTTTACTAGAATGTACATAACTTTCCAAACTACAGCTACAACACTTATACCATTTGCTTGTGTATACCAATTTGTTGAATTTATTACTCTAGATTTATTGCTCTGCCCACCCACTGCTTGCAAAATTCACAATATATATAATTAATTATCTAAACCTTTATCTCAAAATTTAACTTATTACAATTTGATTTTTTTTCAGCAGAATTTGAAACATTTATATCAGATTATTTCATTAACTCATGCTAGTTTAAATTATATCATAAAATAAAAAAAAACTACAGTAAATGCAAAGTGTTTTGTATTTTAATGTTCTTGTAACCTTTTGGGGTTAGTGAAATTTTTATTAAAATCGCGTACACTATTAGTACGGCTTTTTATGTGACATTGATGGGACATTTTTCATAATAGATTTTACTTTCGGAACTTCAAAAATTCTTGTCAAAGCGCACTTTTATAATGACACTTAAAACCCAACAAAAAACCATTAGAACTGTTTAGAACAATTATTTCATGTGATTTTAAATACAGAAAATGTTTTAATGGTTAGAGATGAGCGGTTCCGTCGAGGCTTGGTTCGCTTGCAGGAAATAAGCCTAGCTCCACAAGCTCGAGCTTGACCTGAACCCTGGATCAGGTGACTGATTGGCAGTTTATGTTTCCGCCCACATACAGCCAGCCATAAGCAGATCACTTCCGGGGAGGGTGGTCTGGCTTTTTCAAACATTTTTTCTTGCACACTACATGTGATCATGCTGTTGTTACCCCCAGTTTGCCACGTTCAAACACTGCAAGTGGCTCGCACAGAGGTGAGCACCAGGACTGAGCACAGCTTTTCTCTTGCAAGTTTTGTTCACATGTAAAGCATCTGAACCCCGAACCTTAATTTTTAAATTTGGTGTTCGGTTCGAAAACCAAACCTCAGGTTCGCTTGTCTCTAGTAATGGTAACATTAATAAAGGCAGACCTTTTGTTGTGTTTCAGACTTAACAAGTTTATAATGTTAAATAATTGTATTTTTACATTTATTTTTGACAGATTTCATTTTCATTTTTACCCAACTGTGTTATATAACATACAGAATCTGTTACACATTAAAGAAAAACAGAGATTGGCAGCACTCTGCGGTGTCCAAAAACTTCTTTATTTTCTTATGCTGACAAGTGAGACGGACATGAGGGAGTGGAGGGAGCGGAGCACGAGGACGACGGTACTGTTTCACACCTCTAGGGGTGCTTTCACGGGTCCATACATGTATATGAAGAAATAAAGAAGTTTTTGGACACTGCAGAGTGCTGCCAATCTCTGTTTTCCTTCAATCTGAATGCTTTACTTGGCAATAGCACCACGGTTGGTAACTTCATTTCCTCTAGCCGCACAGGCAGTGAAGCTAATGTGAATACAGAGCGGTGTGAGTACACCCAGCACGCCCGAAGAATCCATGTGGTTTAATCTACACTGAACTGAACTAGTCGGGATGCAGCTACACCTCCGATGCTGGTAAGCGGTGCTGTGCACTTTCCTTCTTTTTTTATTTAGAATCTGTTACACATACAGTCAATATGTGTGATATGTCCTGTTTTTACTAGATTGGGCCGCTAGATAAATATTAACTTAAATTTACCTAATCAAAAAGTAACAAGCTATAAAAAAAAGTTTTCCAACAAAAATATGTATTTTTTTCCATTTTCAGTTAAATGGTTGGTAATGAAGTTTTGAGATATCACAAATTTAGAGAAAAACTGTTCTGGCAGTGACCCCAATGGGCACATTTTGTTGCCATCTTTAAAAGCAGATAATAAGAATTAATACATACAGTTGTCATTTTTTGTATTTGTTATTTTTTTGGAGTATATATACGTTGTGTAAGAAATTAGAACTCAATAAATATTAGGCCTTAAGCAATTTAGAAATGATTGCTGCCATATTGTTTTAAAATCTTGAGCCCTTTATCCATTTATTGTTATTCAAAATACTTAATTTACCTGTGTAATTCATTAATTCATTAGCTATATTAGCTATCCGCCTGAAAAAGGGAATATGTTTTTAAGCCAAGCATGATGAAGCATTCTACAACAGTATAATATATTGCAATCATACTTAACAAAAATTGATACACATTTTAAAGATATTCTTTTATTTCAGATCACAAATAAAATATTTCATACTTCCATAAATTTTCAGTGAGTATTTAATAAAGGAAAAAAAGGGAAAAAAACCAAAACATTTTACATAGTGAACATATATACCCTGTTTATTTATTTCCACAAAATTTGATCTACATAATGCAGGTAGGGTTTTCATACTTTGTTTATGTATTTGTATGTATGTCTATAAGTGTTTGTAAATGAATGTACTTGCAAATATTTAGAGTTTTTTTTAAATATTACAATACAAAAATATTTTTTTCAATTATTATTTTTTTAAAATTCATTCACCTAATATAAATTTACAGCAAATGAAATAAATCTTTCAAATAAGGACAAAGTTCAGTTTGTGCTTTAAGAATTTGCATGTGAAGTGCTAGTACACAATTTATAGAAATGTAAAGGATTAGTGAGACTATTGAATAGATTATGTATGAATATATTTGTGAATTTCTTGCCTCTTTTTCTTTATTATATTCTCAATTAAAAATGTTATTATATTTTTAAGGCAAGTAAAGTAGCTAGAAATAATATACGTGTATTGCTACCATGCAACATTGCATTTTAAGTAAAAAATTCTTTTTCCTAGACACGCATGAATGAATTCAATTAAAAAATTGCATTTTACTAAATTACATTAAACAAGTATTATCATGTGTCAAATTGTAATATAAACTCATAAAACAGTAGTACATTTTAAGAATATACTACAACGACTTTTAGTGAAACAGCAAAGAATACCAGGAGAACATTTGATAAACCTATATAAATTTTAAATGAAATGTCTTGTGCACTTTTTTCAAGCTACTGATTCCATCAGTTTATGTGACAAGGAAGTTTATCACGAGAACATACAAAAATACATCTCAAATTCTGGTAAAACAAATAATTTACATTTAGAGCATAAAACATATACTGTACATAAAAAAGTTCTAAATAACTACTTTTTCAACGAGAGTGCTAGCAAAGAATTCTCCATAGGATTTCACCAGCAATTAAGATTTTATCAAAACTTGAAAAAATCAGCACCTGACTATATAAAGCTGTAAGAAAAATCTTCAATAGGCTTTACCTTTAGTATGATTAGATTTTGCACAACATGGTAATTACCATGGTATATTATGAGCAAGCCATTGTTATAATGACAGAGCATAAAATTATTGATCACGCCCCAACCTGTCAAAATATTTCAAGATTTTTTTTCTATAAAAGCAAGGAATGCTTTTTACAATATAGCTATTGTTAAAAATAAATTGATTACTGACTAAGATTTATTTCAAAGAATAATCTTTGTGGTTAACATTTCCAGTGGTAAAGATTTAAACATTTTGGATTTAACTAACCCACATTGGTTAAAGTCAAGTGATTATTGCTAACAATTTGGACAAAAGTGAAAAGTAAATGTGGACCTAAATTAAAAAATCTCATGAATTGTAATCTCATAAATGCAATGAGGCAGATTTGGTAATATTGGCATAAAGTGGTATACCAGTAGAATAAAGCATGTGCCATGATCCTAAAGACAAAATGTCAACTGAGGAGTATATGCAGTTGAGAATATAGTATACTTTTTGATAGAGTGAAACTAGGTCATAGAAAAAAATAAAGTAATATTCTTTTTAATACTGACAAAAAAATTTGAAAGTGTCAAAAATAATATGTATAACTTTAAAGATAATTGTGCTTTTCATACTCTAGGCATGAATAAATGATTTTTGAAATAGTGGTATCTATATAGTGGTATATATATCTATCTATATATATATATATATATATATATATATATATATTTATTTATATAAAATTCAATATTTATAGGCAATGAATGTTGTTATTTCCTTTTTCTGTTAAATAAATATATATACTATCTTTATAAATCTAAAATCTCAAAAGATTTTTTTGATATTAAGTGAAGAGGTAAAGTAAATGAGACGGATATGCAACAACAAATACAAGTAGTTTTACTAATCTCATTCCTACCAGAAGCTGTGAGAAGTAATTTCAGCAGACATAGATGAAATAAAACAAAAGTGAATATTATTGAACTACAAAAATGCTAAGTACAGTGCCATGAAAAAGTTTGGGCACCACTGGTCAAAATGACTGTTATTTTGAACAGTTGAGCAAGTTGAAGAAGAAATTATCTCTAAAAGACATAAAGTTAAAGATGACACATTTCTTTTGTAGTTTAGGAAAATCAATTAAGTAAAAATATTTCCATCTAGTACATTTTTAAATAAAAAAAAAGGAAAATGGGCTGATGCAAAAGTTTAGGCACTGCATGATTTGTAACTAGTAGCACCTTTTTTGCCAAGTATCACAGCTAATAAATGCTTTAGGCTATGTGTCCACGTTGCTTTTTACCTGCTTTTTACCTGCTTTTTACTTGCTTTTTCAACTGCAGCGTTTAATGCCAAAATGGATGTGTTCTACTTTTCAAGCAAAGTCTATGGGAATTTGTGTTTCTTGTGCCCACTATGCAGTTCAAACTGCAGCCTTTTTGTGGCAGAACTTTAGACAAAAACTCAGCTTTGCAGTGCAAAACCCAAATGGCAAAAACAATTGACATGTCAATTGTTTTTGCCATTTGCGTTTTGAACTGCAAAGCAGAGTTTTTGCCCAAATGTCTGCCTGAAAAAGGCTGCAGTTTGAACTGCATAGTGGGCACAAGAAACCCAAATTCCCATAGACTTTGCTTGAAAAGCAGAACACATCCATTTTGGCATTAAACGCTGCAGTTGAAAAAGCAGCAAAAAAGCAGGTAAAAAGCAGGTAAAAAGCAACGTGGACACATAGCCTCATGTAGCCAGCCAAGAGTCATCCAATTCTTGATTGACCAATTTTCATCCAGTCTTCCTTGGAAAATACTTATAGTTCTATGAGATTACTGGGTCATCTTGCATGCACTGCTTCTTTGAGGTCTAGCCACAGATTTTCATGATCATCAGAAGAGGGGACCTTCAATTTGCGCCTTTTCAGATAGTCTATTGTGCATTTTGTCTTGTGTTTAGGACCATTATTCACTTTTAGAAGCCATCCTCTTTTGCTCTTCAGCTTTTTTACAGATAATATTATTTTTGCATCAAGATTTTTCTTTAAATTTCATTGAATCCATTTTTCCCTCTAACTGGGAAATGTTTCCCGTGCCACTAGCTGCAACACAACCCCACAGCATGATTGATCCACACCCATGCTTAATAGTTGGCATCATGTTCTTTTCCTTCAAATCTATGCTCTTTTTCCCCACATTGTGGCCAAAGAGTTCAATTGTAACCTCATTGGTCCACAGGACATGTTTCCAAAATGCATAAGCTTGTTTAGGTGTTATTTTCTATACTTCTGAAACTGAATTTTATGATGAGGACAAAAGTGAGGTTTCTTCTGATGACTATTCCATGAAGGCCATATTTTTGCAAGTGTCACTGAAGAGTAAAACAATGTACCATAACCCCAGAGTCTGCAACATCCTTCTGAATGTCTTTTCCAGTCGTGTGGAGATTCTGATTTAACTCTCTAGCAATTCTAGCAGCTTTCACAGAAATTTGCTGTAAAAAATTTGTACTCGAAAAGAGGATAGCTTCTACAAATTGTAAATGTTCCTAAAGACACATCAAAATCCACAATATACTAGATCAAAAGGCGCAAACTGAAGGTTTTACAATGGCCCTCACAGTCCACAGGTCTGAACATCATTGAAAATATGTGTCTAGGCCTCAAAAGAACAGTGCATGAAAGGAATCTCAAAGAACTGGAAGCCTTTTTCATCGAAGAATGTATGAAAATCCCTCAAACAAAAATTGAAAGACTATTGGCTGGCTACAAAAAGTGTTTACAAGCTGTGATACTCGACAAAGGGGTTACTACTTGGTACCAGCCATGAAAGGTTCCCAGACCATTGCATCGGTCCATTTTCCTTTTTTGTTAATTAAAAAATGTACAAGATGAATTTATTTGTATTTATTTATTTTTCCTAAAATAGAAAGGAAATGTGTCATCTTTAAATTTTCGCCTTCTAGAGATCATTTCTTCTTCAACTTGTTTAACTGTTCGCAATAACAGCTATTTTGTCCTGTGGTCCACAAATTTTTTCATGCCACTGTACTTGTTTTTCATATCTGACCTACCTATTAGATATTCTGTAGCTGCTATCAATCACATAGAAGTACATTTCTGTAATTTTATTTGCAAATATCTCTGAAATAAAACATCCAATCTCAGAACAAAAGGTATGCTTAGATTCAGCATCCTAGAGCCAGTATAGCACTGTCTTTACTCTATATATGAAAATCCTGATGGTTGGTTCTCTTTAAGACATATTATTTTAGTAGAACTGCTATTGCTAAGATGTCTGATTTCAGCAATACAGCAATACATAATGTTTAAAAAAGTAGCATACAAATATTCTGTTGCAGATTTCTGTTTTATCTGATTGTGATTAGTATATTGTGATATAAAACTGTAGGTTTTTCTACAGAAAGACACAACTGAGCTCCATTGATGTTTGTGGCATGGAAGAACTGAACAGCAATGTCATGCTCAATCTGTAGACAGGTATACCTTTCTTTCTGTAATAAAGTTCCCAGGATTTTCTAATTCTGTAGTGGCTACTTGCATATCTAATTCTAGTCAAAAACTTTAAAAACTATTTCCTTCCTTTTGATGGTACATAAGGCATTTACATACGCTGTCTAAAAAGACACATATGCATGTTTTTCTCAATATCTGACTTGAAATCAGAATAAAACTTTCCAGTTTTAGGTCAATTAGGTTTGCCAAAATTATTTATATATGCCAAATGCCAGAATAATGAGGGAGAGAGAATGCTTGAAGGTATTTTTATCACTTTCTGTAAAGTTAAAAGTTTACATACACTAAAGGCCCCGTCACACGCAGCGACATATCTAACAATATATCGCCGGGGTCACGGATTCCGTGAAGCTCATCCGGCATCGTTAGCAACGTCATTGCATGTGACACCAACGAACGACCGTTAACGATAGAAAATACTCACCAAATCGTCCATCGTTGACACTTCGTTCATTTTCAAAAAATTGTTGATTGTTGAGGCTGCAGGCTGTTCGTCGTTCCTGAAGCAGCACACATCTCTACGTGTGACCCCGCGGGAATGACGAACTACAGCTTACCTGCGGCCGCCGGCAATGATGAAGGAAGGAGGTGGGCGGGATGTTATGGCTGCTCATCTCCTCCACTTAGAAAGGAGGTGGTTCGCCGGCCACAGCGACATCGCTAGGCAGATAAGTCTCTGTGACGGCTCTGAACGATATTGTGTGCTACAGGCAGCGATTTGCCCGTGATGCACAAACGACGGGGGAGGGTATGCTCGCTAGCGATATTGCTGCGTGTAATAGGGCCTTTAGAGTAATTTGCATTTAAACCATATGGGACAGCCCATATGATGATGTCATGTATTTGGAAGCTTCTGATGTTTATGAGCAACATCTGAGTTAATTAGAGACACACCTGGGGATGGATTTTAATGCATACCTAAAACGCACTGCTCCTTTGTGTATTATCATGGGAAAGTTACAAAAAAAACTCAGCCAAGATCTCAGGAAGAGAATTGTGGACTTTTACAAGTCTAGTTCATCCTTGGGTGCAATTTCAAGATACTTGAAGGTAGCTTATTCATCTGTACAATCAAGAAGGGAATGTCCAGCCATCATATCACTTAGGAAGGAGATGAGTTCTGTGTACTAGAGATGAACGTGCTTTGATCAGACATGTTGACATCAGCTCAACAACAATGGCAAAAGACCTTGTGAAGATTCTGCTGAAAACTGGTAAGAATGTTTCATTATCCACAGGGAAACGAGTAGTCTATCAACATGGGCTGAAAGGCCACTCTGCCAGAAAAAAACATTACTTCAAAAGAAACATAAAAACGCCAGATAAATGTTTGCAAATGCACACAAGAAGAAAGACTTACATTTTTGTAGACATGTCCAGTTATCTGATGAAACTAAAATTGAACTGTTTGGCCATAATGACCATTGTTCTGTTTGGAGGAAATGTTTTGAAGCCTAACAACACCATCCCATGCCAGCATTATGTTGTGGGGTTGTTTTTTCTGCAGGAGGGACTGGTGCACTTCACAAAATACAGTTAGGTCCAGAAATATTTGGACAGTGACACAATTTTCGCGAGTTGGGCTCTGCATGCCACCACATTGGATTTGAAATGAAACCTCTACAACAGAATTCAAGTGCAGATTGTAACGTTTAATTTGAAGGTTTGAACAAAAATATCTGATAGAAATTGTAGGAATTGTACACATTTCTTTACAAACACTCCACATTTTAGGAGGTCAAAAGTAATTGGACAAATAAACCAAACCCAAACAAAATATTTTTATTTTCAATATTTTGTTGCAAATCCTTTGGAGTCAATCACTGCCTTAAGTCTGGAACCCATGGACATCACCAAACGCTGGGTTTCCTCCTTCTTAATGCTTTGCCAGGCCTTTACAGCCGCAGCCTTTAGGTCTTGCTTGTTTGTGGGTCTTTCCCTCTTAAGTCTGGATTTGAGCAAGTGAAATGCATGCTCAATTGGGTTAAGATCTGGTGATTGACTTGGCCATTGCAGAATGTTCCACTTTTTTGCACTCATGAACTCCTGGGTAGCTTTGGCTGTATGCTTGGGGTCATTGTCCATCTGTACAATGAAGCGCCGTCCGATCAACTTTGCAGCATTTGGCTGAATCTGGGCTGAAAGTATATCCCGGTACAGTTCAGAATTCATCCGGCTACTCTTGTCTGCTGTTATGTCATCAATAAACACAAGTGACCCAGTGCCATTGAAAGCCATGCATGCCCATGCCATCACGTTGCCTCCACCATGTTTTACAGAGGATGTGGTGTGCCTTGGATCATGTGCCATTCCCTTTCTTCTCCAAACTTTTTTCTTCCCATCATTCTGGTACAGGTTGATCTTTGTCTCATCTGTCCATAGAATACTTTTCCAGAACTGAGCTGGCTTCATGAGGTGTTTTTCAGCAAATTTAACTCTGGCCTGTCTATTTTTGGAATTAATGAATGGTTTGCATCTAGATGTGAACCCTTTGTATTTACTTTCATGGAGTCTTCTCTTTAGTGTTGACTTAGAGACAGATACACCTACTTCACTGAGTGTTCTGGACTTCAGTTGATGTTGTAAACGGGTTCTTCTTCACCAAAGAAAGTATGCGGCGATCATCCACCAGTGTTGTCATCCATGGACGCCCAGGCCTTTTTGAGTTCCCAAGCTCACCAGTCAATTCCTTTTTTCTCAGAATGTACCCGACTGTTGATTTTGCTACTCCAAGCATGTCTGCTATCTCTCTGATGGATTTTTTCTTTTTTTTCAGCCTCAGGATGTTCTGCTTCACCTCAATTGAGAGTTCCTTAGACCGCATGTTGTCTGGTCACAGCAACAGCTTCCAAATGCAAAACCACACACCTGTAATCAACCCCAGACCTTTTAACTACTTCATTGATTACAGGTTAACGAGGGAGACGCCTTCAGAGTTAATTGCAGCCCTTAGAGTCCCTTGTCCAATTTCTTTTGGTCCCTTGAAAAAGAGGAGGCTATGCATTACAGAGCTATGATTCCTAAACCCTTTCTCCGATTTGGATGTGAAAACTCTCATATTGCAGCTGGGAGTGTGCACTTTCAGCCCATATTATATATATAATTGTATTTCTGAACATGTTTTTGTAAACAGCTAAAATAACAAAACTTGTGTCACTGTCCAAATATTTCTGGCCCTGACTGTAGATGACATCATGAGGAAAGAAGGTTATTTGGCAATACTGAAGCAACATCTCAAGACAAGACATCAGTTAGGACTTAAAACTTGGGCTGAAATGGGTTTTCCAAATGGACAATGACCTGAAGTATACTGCCAAACTAGCTACAAAGTGGATATAAGATAACAAATTTAATGTTTTGGAGTGGCCATCACAAAACCCTGATCTCAATCCTATTGAAAATGTATGGGCAAAGTTGAAAAGCCAAGTGCGAACAAAGCAACCAACAAACATGGCTCAGTTACACCAGTTCTGTCAGTGGAATGGGCCCAAATTCCTACGAACTTTTGTAAAATGATTGTGGAAGAAAAAACTTTTGAATTTGCAGAAAGTAACAAAAATGCCTTAAAACTTTATCTCTGTCTCATTTTTCTGGCATTTGGCAAATATAAATATTTTTTGTATTCCTAATTGACTTAAAATGGGAAAGGTTTATTTTGATTTCATGTTAGTGAGAAAACCATGCATATGTGTCATTTTAGATAATGTATGTAATCTTCTGGTTTTAACTGTGTATATTTTACAACATTAAAGAAACACATATCAGAATTGTTTTTCACGTATAGTGCTAATTCACTAGCAATATTGTTGCTACTTAACGTTTTCATCACATTTCAGTTATTTCTATTCATTTCCACATTTTCATTCTTAAAGAAACACTTCCATTAAAAATATTATGGACTAACCCTGCGTGAATGTTTATATTGTTTTGTATTTACTCGTATACTTACCGATCACCATCTTTCCTCATTTCCAGCGCTGCTCCCAGGGTAACTTGATGACTATTCCGACCTGTCAGCTCACATTGAAGTCTATGTGTGAGCTAGAAGCTTCTGTTAAAATGCAAGCTTATGTAGGTTTATTCTCCAGCTTTCTTTGTAAAAGGGGCTTTCATACAAGGTACTTTTCTGCCTGATAGTACATACTGATGGCAACACCTTGTCGCAGTGAGATGTCTTTTACACTTTTTTTTTTAATAAAAAAATGTCAGTAAATACCCTATGTTTTTACATGTATTCCTACAATTTATTTACTTACTGCAGTGTATCTATTTATCATTTTTACTCTAGGTTACATTTGTCTCTTAATAGCCACAGTATGAATATGCACTTACCTATTACATTTATATCATCAAGTGTTAAAATGCATTGTTGTGTTAAAACGCAATCCTATGGTAAAGGAATTATGATTCCAGTGGATGAAAGGGATTTTCTCAGGAAGACAACTCCAATTCCAACTCAAGAGACAACCATCAGTATCTAGGCTCATATTCTGGAGCCCCTAGTAATCAGTTACTAACTACCATGAGAGGTGTTATTTGTCTATACACTTCTCCTGCCTACCACATAATACATGGATGGCATGGTTAACCAGACGACTTACATTTCAATTTGGCGTGTAGTGAAGATCAACCATGGGACTTCCCATTATTACATTGAAATAGGGTATATTTACTCTACTTGTTTAATGAGCAATCATCTTAACAACAGATTTAAAAAAAAATCTGAAAGCCTTGTTTAAAATGACAATGTGAACATGTTTTTAACACAGAATTAAAGCACAGATATTTTTATAGAAATTAATGAAATTTAAAAATGATAAATTAATTAGTATTTTACTTTCAACACCTTTGAATATCATTCTGACAAAAAAACAAACAGGTATTTGAAGGCAAACTGTTCTTTTGCATATTTTACCATGCTTTGTAATTAAAACATCCTGCTTAACATTTCAACATCTCGTCATAGCAGAAATTCAAAATGAATTCTACTCAATACCCTAGCTGATATATTGATATATTTAAAGACTATTGATTAACATAATATCGATGGTCAGTGTAATCATCAAGATATACTGTATTATAGTTTGTTTAAACTGATAATGTAAGAAAATTTTAAGAAACTTCAATGCACTTGATTATTTTGACAATCAGTGATTGCTATGCATGATGCCTGCTTTTGAAAATTAGTACTCTGGTCCACAATCCTTTAGATATAAATAATTTAATCTAATGGCCTTGGATATGTTTAATGAAAGGCCAATTGTATAGACTGTCATGTACAAATGGATATCACAGCAAATATGCAATATCATACAGTAATTGTGGTGATTTCATCCTAGCATCACAATGATTTGGTCCCAAATATCAGCATGATCAGATTCTAAAGATTTTGACAATTGTTTTCAGATGACTATAATTTACATGTGAGGATAAGACAGAGAACAAAAAAATATTGTTCCATAACATAACCAAGAACCTGGACACCATTTTTCTGGGCACTTATTTTCCTTACTGAATAGAATTATGGACTAAATGTCTGGTCTTCCCAAAAATAGAATGATATAAAATGTCAATTTTTCATATTATGGCTATTTATGGTTTTTAACTATTATGGCAATATAAACTAGGTGTTAGTTCTATTTGGTATTTATTCATATTTCATCTGGAAACTTTTCTAAAGTGCACTGATCACCTTATATTTACATTTTACATTGTTTTTGTATAAAGAGTTTTCCATATGCTTAACTATGGGAAAACCTTTTTTGCTGTTTTAGTAGTGTGTTTTATATGTACGTGTGTAATAGTTTGTATAACAAATATAATGCAATTATTATTTCACTGTTGGCCAAACATTCTGATATAAAATCATCAAATATATTGCATATTGGCTCAAACGTATGAATAATAAATGTTTAATCACTTAAGCAATAGAGAAGTATTTAAAAAAGGATAATTCAAAATAAATTTGTTGCTCAGAAGCCTCAATTCATGAAAGCAAATTCACCAGAATCTGACAAAATTTTCTTTGAAATTTTAGCGCAATTCATAATTGAGCAAACGTTTTGTGCCTTTTGACATCAGTTTCTGTAAGTTTCGCCAAAATGTGCAGAACAGTGGTGAGACTGGGGCATGAGGGAGGGCATAACACCCTATCATGTCTATTTCATGATGAGTTGCGGCATTCCCTATGCCCAAAATCTTACAACAGTCCTCTGTGTTTTCTAATGTAGTGCACTGAGGTGCCCTTACTGGTCTTTACATATCGTACTCATATTGCTTAGTTTGCAGTCTGATGGTCATTTCAAAAAAGTAACAACATTTCTATGTGAAGTTATAAGGCTATAGAGATAGAGTTAGACTCCATACATTATACTTGTACCCTTACAAAGCTTTTACAAAAGCAAAGGTTTGTTCATAAGTTATTACATTTAAAAGGAGTTGTCCACTTTTGAAAACACTTTTTTTAATTAAGTGCTCATGATTGTGTATAGATATAGTTTTTGCATTTGGGTTTCATTAAAATATATTTACATTGTTTGACTTTTATAGTCACTTTGTTGCACTGTCTATTGCTGGTGGCAACATGAGTTCACTGAAAATGTATCAGTCACCCTCCTTTGATAGTCTAACAGGGAGTTTGTATCTTTTGTCAATATTTAAGCACTTCTCAGTTGATGTATGGCCATAAACAACATCAATCCTGAAATGAATAGAGGCAAAGGGCCAGTAAAAGCCAAACTGTGTCCATTTTTTAATGAAATTCTGATGTATATATAATTTTTAGTACCTGCAAAGAGTTAAAAAGATGATCCTGGTTTTAACAGGAGTCATGCCATTTTAGCATCATGCAAGTTCCAGACCTATCTGGTGCATCATGAGTTAAGCACAGTGGCTGGCTGGCTTTAGCTACATTTATCCTCTGCTCGTGTGCTAGATGTTGCTGTGCTAAATTGTGCCGCGAGTTCATGGCTCTGAAATAAACTGTTACTGCTCCCTCAACTATTTACTGATATTGTGTGAAACCGATTTATGATTTACTTTTATACGCGTAGACTCATTTCAGAGAGAAATGTATTTAAATAGCTTTTACTTTTATGTATAATACTATGCAGTGGTTCCAGCCAGAAAGAACAAGAAGAGTGGTATTGAAAGATCCGTGCTCGCCAGGATTTTCTACGGATATTTCAATACCACTCTGTTTCTTCTTTCTGGCTGGATCCTCATTAGTGGCCGCAGCTGCCAGTTCTATACTTGTCTGTTGGTTGTGTTTTACACAATCACAGAGGTAAGTACCTGGTGATTCTTTAACTACCGTTTAATTTATGATAAGACCCTATGTGCTCTTTTTCCTTTTATTAAAATTACTATGCAGTGGTTGGAAGATAGCATATTTAATGTCAAAATTAAAGTAAAAAAAATAAACAATTTTTTGCTATCAGAAAATGTAGTCGGAGCAAATTAAATTTGTGTTGATTTTTTAAGAATTTTCTGAGCTCTTGCGAATTTGAACAATTTGCCATTCACTTTAAATGAATTGCCTAAATTGATTACCATCATTTACAAATTACAGAAGATTATATTAGCTAGAGACTGATCATATGATCTCAGGTGCAGTTGGGTGAGCTTCCATACAATGCCTTTCAACTATAACAGCACAATGTATAAAATAGCAAATTATAGCCTGTATAAAAGCAGAAGCATGGATTGCAACAGAATTTTTGTGCTGATTCTGGAGTGAGGAAACATGACAGCTCAAAGCTTAGCCATTTAGCTGTCCAGATGGTACAGAAAATGTGACAGGATAACTACGAAGTTTAGTCAGTCAGCAAAGAAAATAGCGTCATATACATTTTTGAAGACAGTTGAAGGATTTAGAATTCTTTCAATGCACCATGAATCAAATTTTCTGTGAACATTTGGTAAATTTGTTAATTAAAATTTCAAAATATTTGCACCTCTAATAAATATTGAATAATAAAAACTTGCTGGTTTACTGGAAACTGCTCACTTAGAAAAAGGTTATATTTAAATGTTAGGCTGGGTTCACACATAGCGACAGCGACAACGACGTCGCTGTTACGTCACCATTTTCTGTGACGCAACTGCGACCTTGTATGTCGCTGTTATGATCGCTGCTTAGCTGTCATACACAGCAGAAGCAGCAGCGATCATAACGTTGCTACATGTGCAGAGAGCAGGGAGCCGCGCACACTGCTTAACGCTGGCTCCCTGCTCTCCTAGCTACAGTACACATCGGGTTAATTAACCCGATGTGTACTGCAGCTACATGTGCAGAGAGCAGGGAGCCGCACACACTGCTTAGCGCTGGCTCCCTGCTCTCCTAGCTACAGTACACATCGGGTTAATTAACCCGATGTATACTGCAGCTACATGTGCAGAGAGCAGGAGCTGGTAGCACAGGCAGCGTGAGAGCTGCGGAGGCTGGTAACGAAGGTAAATATCGGGTAACCACTTCCACCATATCAACGTAAATCCATCCATATCATGACTTTTTTAGGATTTTTTAATCTATACCTAAATTAGCATAATCCAATCAAACAGAGCTTCATTCTATATCTATTGATATTTCATATATTGTTTATCTATTATCAGTCAAGTTTCTTCAAGGACGTAGTTTTTCATAAGCCAGGCCAATTATATATGTAATATTTGCATAATTGCACTTAAAAGTTAATACAGAAACTAATGTATTCAAGAAAAAAAGAGAAAATCCAGAGAACATACCCTGAGTTTTAGTTTCTAAATGCATGTAAGCCCTGTTTATTCCATATATAAATCTGAAACTCCATTCTTCAACAAAATTGATATTGACTTGTTGTTTTGCGTATCATAAACACAGAGGGAGAAAAATTTGCATGCTGCAATTTTTGAGTGAGTAACCAGGTGTGCTAAAATCCCAATAAAAAATATAAATAGTATTTAGAACTATGTTAAATATTCTTAACGAATATCTTATTTAACTAAAAGAAAGCTTTTGATGTGGCAGGTGTAAACATAAGTTCTGGAATGCAAATCATATAATCCTTAAATTTAATTATAGCTAAAAAATATTTAAAACATAATATTTGTTTAAATTCTGGAGATTTTTTTTATCATTGCTTAATGTTATAATTTTTTAGAGGAAAATTATCATCAGTGTTTCCATAAAAATGTCATAGATGGCATAGATTTTAGTGAACTGTAAATTTATAATACATTACTAAAATATTCTATGGCATATCATGTCTTTTGAAGAGGGAAAATATGAATTAATGTAATCAATATTCATTCACCAAGCTCACAAAAAGCTACACACAGACACAAACACATTCTACTTGAGCACATGTTTGATTCTCTAACCTTGTCCTGGATCTAAATACCTTGCAAATGACAATACAGTTTGCAGAAGTGCCTTGTCTATCTCATCCTGCTATACCGTTCTATTTATAAATCAACATAACAGGCCAACATATAAAAAGGAATCCTACTTACAGTGTGAACAGGCAATCCTTGTAGAACTTCTTTTTTATACACCTTTTTTAAAATAATAAGATTTAATATACAGATGTAGCAAAGGTTACCATGACTCACAATGCACCATCTTGATATCTCTTAGGTTTGACATAACTTAACATTGTGCAAACCAATAAACAATGTCAATTTAGGTGTCAAAATACACATTTTTGAACTGTGATATACCAATGCTTGTGTTTTCCTATTCAAAGTAACTTTTGCTACATCTGTATAAGGCTACGGATGCACAATTTTAATATTTTAATGGTATGAGAATAATAATACTTTTAGCGATTGGAATAATTTCCTATTAGAGAGATAATGAACGATTCACAGAACGCCAGTCCATTAACCAGGTCAGCAGTCTAATCTCCAAACCTCCAAAACCCCTGGCCGGGTTTGTGAATAGCACATCTAGAACAATGTTATTTTTGGGGTATGATGCACAAATAACATTGTGCCAGTTCAGCTAAACAAAAATCGTTCTGAATGATTCTGGAAGCAAAATGATTCGTAATCCTCCTGTCTAGTGGCCAGAGTCTACTGACCTGGCCAATGACCCAAAGGCTTTCAAATCAATCAAACCTGCTGTATTAATTACCATAACAGAATTTGAAATAACACAAAGGCATTCTAATTCATTTTATGTTATTAATAATAATAATAATAATAATAATAATAATAATAATAATAATAATAAAACAATAACATTATTATTATTATTATTATTATTTCAAAAGTCTCCAAATTTCAAAGGTTAAAATTCAAATAATAGTTTTATAATGCAATAACATTTTATAAAGGCAACATTTCAATTAACTTGAAAATTGACCATCAGATATTTGAGAATAGAAGAGTTCTTTACTTTTGCCAGTTCTGCCAGCTACACAAAAGTGCTGTACTCAAAAATAAAGCCAGTGAAAATCATCTTTTCAACTGTAAGCTACTTTATCATCTTTTGGAATTTTTACAAGTTAATAAAGGAAGTAAGAACAAAATCCCAAATTTGAAATAAATGTATATTTTTAATCTTAAATTAATTAATTTTTCATTAATTATGTGAATGACGTTTCCCAACAAATTAATAATTATATTGATAGCAGCTCATGATAACTTTATGAATATACATAATAATTTATGTGTAATGGCATTAAGTAGAAATATTTAAAACTATGGCTAGAAACTAGTGAGCTTCACAAATATAGACAAAGTCTTGATTTTTGTTTTTTTGATATTTTTTAAAGTTGTTTTCTTTTTGACAAATGTGTTAAGAGTAGACATGAGCAGACCAAAACTTTAAACTTCCGACTTTGCAAAAAAAGCAGTGTTAGAGTTCGGTGTTCGGGTGTTTTGTATATGCTAACCACTCTGAAGATTGCTGTGCTGTGGTATGCCCTGAGCTCGGCCCAGTGTGACCTGTTTGCAGTGTTTGAGTAGCTCACATTGGGGCTAAAATCAGTGTTATCAGATGTATTGTGTACAAAAAATAAAGAAAAAATCCCACCTTCCCTCCCTTTAAAGTGCTTTGTTTATGGCTGGCTGTATGTGGGCAGAAAGCCAAAATGCCCAATCAGTAATTTTCAATGAGGTTCGGGTCACGTTTGGATCCATGCAAGTTTGACTTCTACGGATTCAGTTGGACTTTAGATATGAAGTCCATCTGAACCCGTACAAGTCGAACTTGCATGGATCCGTTCATTTCTAGTTTAGAGTGTTAATGATAAATATAAAATGATCACTATACTTTGCTGCCTAATTTGAAGACAGAATAGTAAAGAACATTTTTTCACAAATTACAAAATAATTGAAATTGAAATTTTGCATTTAAAGATAAATATTTTTGCCTTAATGACAGTTGTTTTAAAACAACTTCCCTTTAGTAATGCATTTATTCATTTGCATGATCCAATATACAGTATTAGCATTTTTGCAAATTTAAAGTTTAGTTTAAGGCAATGTTAAATCACAATTAAATAAAAACAAATAAAATAAAAATGAACCTTATGTCTCTACAACATAAGCTTTAAATGGAATAAAAACTAATATGCATATAAATAATGTAAAATGACTAACATTACAAAAGTAAAAATTATGTCATGTCCCATTTCCAATTGTTTGTGCTACATTTAGCTCATAACATAATATTAAAAAAAAAATCAATAATAAAATCTAAATAAATTATCATTTATTAAGTCAAATGAGAATACTTTTTATCATATTTTTATAGCATTTTAATTATCATGTTTCCAGACCTTTTTTGTTTTAAAAAAAAAAAAATTATGACAAGAAATTCACTCCATCCAAAAAACATGCAAAAAGAAAATAAAAATTAAATGAACATATTTTTATTATTGATAAAGTGTGCACAGTTTGTTGAGACTAGTTAGTTTTACATGCAGTCATGTGAGTTTGTGTATTCTATTGAATGTGCATTTTCAAAAGCATATAAAGGTATCAAGGAGTCTTCTTCTTGGTTCTCTGTAACCTGTACCACATCATAATACTTAGAAAATACTTTTATAGTAGACTTGTAGATCAGTAAAACTATTATCTCTGCTAAATAGTTTCCCATTTTCAGTATTTAAACATCATCTTCATGGTATTTTGTCCAGTAGATCTAGTTATCTGTTTGTTCTATTCTTCATTTTTTTTTTTATAAACAACTGTTGTAAATTTTTGAAAAAACACAACTGTAAACCAATATGATGTAATGTCAAAGCACTATACAACATACACAATCTTAGAAATAATGGTAAACACAGAGTTTTTCACCTCTCAAACATAGAAGCTTTTTTTTCTTAAAAATAAACATATTTCTTTATTCAATAAAATGAGTTTAACATTTTTAGGTCTGATTAATTTTTTATAAACAGCAAATCTGTTGGAAAGGCTTATGCATGTTGGCGTTCACATCTGGTGTTCATTACCTCCTGAGTTCTAATTTAAATTGCCTTTAAGCTGATAAAGTTATATTTTGAAAAATGAATACCAATAAGGCAAAAACAATTTTAAAAGTATTACAGGAGTCTGTGATAGTAACAAGGTCTTTCTTAGCTTTGGTATGGATTCCACCATACAAAAATAACTTCACCGATGCATGTAGCTTTAGGCTAGAGTAGTGTAGCATATCAAGACATATCTCAAATTAAAAAAAAAAATATTAAGAATAAACTTGGATGATAACCCCCTCCCAACCCAAAAAATGTATATATATAAAACAACTTTAACAAAAAAACAAACAAATAAAACTCAAAGGCGGGTAAATAAAAAAAAATAAATTTTCCATTAAATTGCTTTCTAGGATCTATGTTACTGCAAAGCAATAAATACAGACCAGGTATCTTGTTGTTTGACAAACATATAGGTTAGTTGAAAGTTAAATCATCAGACCATCTTGAATTGTAACCAAGCATGCTGCCATTGGGTAGGCTGGGCAATGGAATAAAAAGTGAGCTCTGCTGGTTATCTTAAAAAAATGAGTTCTTTGAATCTTGCATACTGTACTTTCCTCCATTGACAATGACGATCATTAATATATAATTCTAAAAAAAAGCCAATAAATGAATGTTGCTCCTTATCCAGTAGTTTGACCAAGCATTCCAAAAAAAGGAAAAAAAGAGAATCCTAAAACTATTCTTAAAGCAAAGGCAGAAAATAAGATGTGTTCTGTCTATACATCAGTCAATTTTTAAAAAAAAATTAACTAGACAAATTTCATTGACATATAAAACAAAGTCAAAAATGTAATGGCAAGAGACATGGGTAAAACAGGAAGACACTGATGCTACAAATAAATTGCAAAAATATGTACAAGACCCTGTTTTTCCTCAATTGTTTTCGATTGTAATGCATGTTTAACAGCAGCAGTCAAGGATGAAGTTCCAGGCACCAGACTGCATTTTCCGCTTCCAACTACATAGTGTGGGGCTGACGGGCCCCTACCATTCCTGTCACCAGATGACGCTAGATATACTTGTCTCCCTTGGCAAAAGTGGCAAGATAGCACTGTTTGCGTGAGCTTCCTCTGGGTGCTGCTCCCTGTTTGTTTTTGCCTGTGGCCGCTGTCCATTAATTAGTGTCATAGGTATGTTGCAATAAGTATGCTGATTACCTATTGAGGTAAGAGGCAGGGTGCCAGTAGGAGGTACATCATATTCATAGCTTCTATAATAGTGTTTCTGCCGCATTTGTGTATGATAAGTGTTATGAAAAGTAGAACGTATGTCAGGATGGGCAGTGGCTAGGGCAGTGGAAGTGGCAGCAGCCATGGAGATTGCTGAGACCGTCTGCAGTTCCCCGAAAGGTCCCTGCTCACTGACATCTAAAACCTGCTCATGTGTGATGGGTTCTATTCTTTTAAAAGGCATTTCATATTGTAAACGTTTCCAGAATTTTGAATTCAACTTGTTGCATTTCGGCCCATGCCATTTGATAACAGTTAGGAGCTTAATTGTATGTTTCAGAGTTTCCACTTCTTGATAATTCATAATCCCACGTAGTTCACTGCACTCAATCAGTATTACTTTTATTTCTCCAGTGACCAACATATTCCGAAGTCTGGTTTCTAATTCAAATATACTCCAACCTCTTCTTACAACATAAGTGGGAGTCATGACAATGATAAGCCTTTTACTTTGGTCAACACATCTTGCCACATCTTCAATGTACGCTGAAGAAAAAAAAATGCAGTTATTACAAATATTTATAAAACATATTTTTCAGATAATACTGAGGACATGGCTCCTTAATAATTTTTCTATTTCGGTCATATTTTCATAATCATATTTCAATAGCCATACTATTTTCTATCAACTGTATAGGGGCTTGGTTCTTGTGGGATTATTTTTTTGAATACTGTCATTTTAGTGAACAATTGAATTGTTATCATTTAATAGCAATTGGAAAAAAGCAACTATTTTATATAAATAGAATGGTGAGTTTATTATGTGGTTAGGTACAAATGTGGTAATAGGAAATTGTAGCAGGTTTGCAAAGAAAAAAAAAATCCAAAATATCTGTTAATAAGCCATGGCTTTTTATGTTCGTTATGGTCTGTTATGAACACAGTGGTAGAAAATAAATACTGTTTTATAATTGAATATTAACAAACAAACACATTTTCTATAACAATTAACTATTATTGATTGCCATTGATACATGGTGGCAAATCTATTAGGGCATGCTTCTGGCAGATATTAATGGCAAATCTGAGACACCATGGACTGGTTTACTTAAAAATGGATTAAAAGGTGAGCCAATTTAATTTGCCCTGTTAAGACAAAGACATGTAATTGAGGGACATGGCCAGCTTACTTCTTCCTGAAGGCGCCAAAGTAGAGAGAGCCTAAGGTTTTTGAGCATGCGCAGTGCCAAAAACCACATGCGGCGGCCGGATGCATTTTTTGCCGCATCGCGCCGCATCTGGCATCCATAGGGATGCATTGAGAAAAGTGCCCCATCGGCCGGATGCGGCGCGATGCGGGTTTTTTTGCCGCACAAAGAAACGTGCCAAGCAACGTTCCATCCGGCCGCCGCATCGGCTAAATCTGCCGCATGCGGCAAAAAACGGACCAAACGCAAGGCCATGCGGCACAATGCGGCACTAATTAAAGTCTATGCAGGAAAAACGCAACCGGCAGCAAAAAAAACGGTTGCGTTTTTCCTGCAAAGTGCCAGATTGTGCCGCATAGGAAAAACCGGAGGTGTGAAAGCAGCCTTAGAAAGAAACTGCTGAATGTCTGAATGTGGCTTAACTATATACATATTAGGTAATTAATTGGAGTTCCCAGCATACAGTACTTCATTAAAGTTTTGTTACTACTGTTATGGACAAGATTATGAATTATTATGAGTATATCATTGTTACATGGAGATATCCATAAAGAACAGGATTTAAGATGGTGTTTGAACTGTACCCCACATATCTCTTGGCATAAGACTCAGACAGACAGTCTGGGCTATTCTTGTGACCAGTGAATCATGCTGACATTGCTTAATATAAATGAGGAACCAAGCACATTACAGTAAATTGTATATCACAGAATAAGCTGTTCTACTTTATCCAATAGGAGACGTGTTACGTATTCTTGGCACCTAGCCAATAAGATTATATATATCCGTACAATTTCCGTATTAAAAGTCAGTCTTACTTTCTATTCATATCTGAGTATGTCTCTGGTGTGTGTGAAAGATAGTGGTTATGCATGCTACCACGAGTGACTCATAATTTGGACTGCAGACAGTTTAAGAGGGATGCATGATTAGATTGCATCAACCTAAATTATGGCCTTATCATTTGGCGCCCAACGAACCTTAGGACGGAGCTCTGGATGGCGGACGGCCGTGCTGACACCTTCAGTCGAAAGGCAACTACACGAGAGGTGGAGAATTGCGCAAATCCAGCTGCAGGTGAGAACATTTGTATAATCTCACCTTGCAAACCTCCTGCGTGTACTTGCATTTCGAAGGGGGGGTTGGGCTGTCCCAGTCTAGACACCTAATGACCGCCATCTCGCATGAGATAAGCCGTCCTAAGAGATCTCACACCAAGGTGGTCAGGTTCACCTTAAGCTGTCTGTAATTTATGTAATGTAATTGTAAATCACATGAAATGTAATGTGGTTTGAGGTTTTTTTGTCTGCTCTAGGAGAAAAGCAGAAGTTCTATGTTATTTTTCTCTGACTTAGCTGCAAGGGAAAATGAGGAAGTTGTTATATACGCTGGATATATATGGTTATATCTGCAGGTGAGATCAGCCACGTGGATGGTGTATATAGTGTCCTTATTGTTATGTCATTGTGTTGACCTGTGTCTACCTGTTGAGATGTCTGTCTATTTGCAGCAGGTGGAGTACTTGCTGGCTGCAAAAAGAGGAAGTTCTATGTGCTTTGTTCGTACTTGCTGGTTTACGCAAAAAGAGGAAGTTGTGTCACGGGAATGTACTTTGAGATATTGAAGCTGGTATATATTGTATACACTGGTGTGTGACGTGTCCGGTCGATAGTCAGTAATTGATAAATCTAAAGGGCAGGTACAGGTGTCATGGTAAGAGTCCTGACTGTATCCTGGTGGTCTTCCACAGAGAGGAGACAATAGGGGGATTGGTTTTGGCCAATACAGTGTCATGGTAAGAGTCCTGACTGTATTTGGTGGAATTTGATGTTCTCTCCGCGATCCTAGGTAGGAGAAACATTGGCAGAATCTTGGTGCGTCTTCCACAGAGAGGAGACAATAGGGGGATTGGTTTTGGCCGGTACAGCGTCATGGTAAGACCCTGACTGTATCCGGTGGAATTTGATGTTCTCTACGATCCTAGGTAGGAGGAACATCGGCAGAATCCCGTGACTTTGGTTTTAAACAGTATTATTGATGTTCTGGACGGACCGTTCGAAGAAGGTGTATATAGTGTGAACAGAGGTTACTAGTACATGAAGTAAGAGATAGTGAGGGTGAATTTAGTTTCTATCACCCACGTGACACTACTTCCTGGTAGGACAACCCGTTTGTGTTGTGGTTTGTGGACTGAGGCAGAAATTCTGTGTATTCTGTGGATGTGTATAGTCGCTGGTCTAGGAGAGAAAGTGGCTAGCTCAGTCGGTAGAGCATCAGACATCCAGGCTGACGTGTTAGTTTTAAGTCGTGTACCCTTGAAGCATGGGGTCTAATCAGTCCACACCTGTCAAGTTAACAGCAGAAGAATTAGTAAGCGAACGAGAAGGAAGGAAGTATGTTAAAAATGATGAAGTCGCTCTTGAAGATGGCAGGAATCACTGCAAAGAAAGGGAGAATAGAGGAGCAAGAATGGAAAGATGTTTTGTTAAATAAGCGAGGGATCTTGAAAGATAAAGATCTCCTTATGGATGCTGAGGCATGGTATAGAACGTCAAAAGATGTTAAAAGATATTTCTATATTGCATATTGCACCAGATCAGAAAATGGCACCTCAGGAAGTGGCCAAGCCCATTAGGAAACAACGCCCCCCTCCTTATAAGTCGTCCCCAGAGGGTTGGACTTGTGTAGTTTGTCCCCCTGCCCACCAAACGCCCCCCCTAGCCTGCCCAGACGTCATTTCAGGTTGGGCCGCACCTAGTTCCCTTTTCCAGCCATCTTCAGTCCCAAGGCCACTGGCCTATTTGTTGCTGGAGCAGCAGAAGACACCGAGGGGTGTCAGGAAGATGACAATGATTTAACAATGATTCACCCCACACCAGAACTGATTTGTATGGGTTCACCCAGATTAAAGCTGGGGATTCTTTCTGGCCAGTAATGGAGCCAGGTTTGCAGTGAGGGTGCGTGTACCTTATCACCCAAGTGACACTGGAAGATGTTTTATGTATAATGTACGCAGTTTTTGGTGTATAACACCGTAGGGTTGAAAAGGAAAGGAAAAAAAAAAAAAAAGGAAGTGTTAGTTTCTATTTCAGTGTCCTGTGAATGTACGTATGTTGAAATGGAGAATTCTCCCAAAGGGGGGGAGGTTAGATGACACTGAATATACTATGTGTATTTTACCTGTCTGTGAAAACAGGAAACAAGAAACATAAGCTGATAGATAGGGTGGACTTGTGTGCTCACTGTGTCCACGTAAGCCCACCCCATTATTTTCTGTTCTGAATGTAGATTTCTTTCTGTCACTCAGCCCTGTGTGGGGTATGGTATGGGGATAGTTATCAGGGTCTGACAGGAGATAGGGATACGCTGGAGGCTCGGCCCTGACCACCATCAGGTCTACCGTCGAGATGAGGGCGAGTACAGGGTCCCTAGTTACAGGGTCAGCCCAGGGGTCCCTATATAATCCATATTCCCGGTGACAGATTGAATACCTCCTGAATGTAGATGTCACAATACATGTCACTCCCTCCCAGGACTCTTCAGACGCCATTTTTGGCCATCACCTACTTCCTCTTTTAGCGGCTGTTTCTTATCGGTAATTATCTTTAGTGGACGTTTTAACTCAGACACTACATAGTTCATCTTTAGACGCCATTTTAGTCCAGCCGACACCCAGTTCCCCATTTTTGTTTCAGCAGCTACAGCCACTGCTCTGTTTATTGCTGACATAGCAGGGACTGCAGAGGGGGGAGACAGGGACCTGGAACACACACACTCCATTTTTGGTCATATATGCAGTTGTTCCCCATTGTGTTCCCACTCATGAACCTTAGCAGAGGTTATTGCTGATAGTCCTGTGGAAACCTTTTCCCTTCACTTTTGCATGTTTGTTTTTGCTGTATGTTATACAATTTAGTAGACCATATAGACTGCTCACTATTAGTCCTGGTGGACAGTGAATATTTTTCTGCCTATGGCAGTTGTTACTTAGCCTAGTTTTGAGATATTTTCACTTGTATGTTATCCTGCCGGTAGCTTGCACAAGAGTTCCCTGATAGAGAGGGTGGAGGTTCATGTGGTCCCAAGGGGACATTGATCTTCAGGAGTTGGTATATATTAGGGTTTTCGTTGGCAGCACCCAGTAATCCTTTGTGTCTTAGTTTGCAGGGTCTGACAGGAGAGAGGGATACGCTGGAGGCCCGACCCTGACCACCATCAGGTCTACCGTCGGGATGAGGGAGAGTGCAGGGCCCCCAGTTACAGGGTTAGCACAGGAGAGGTAGAGTAGATACGCTCCACTGCTTTTTCCTAGTTGTGTAGATGTAGTCAGGGGGTGCTGCTGGTAGTTTCCAAACCCTCTTGTGCTCTTTTCTCTTTCCCCGGGGTTTTAGGGAGTCTTAGTTTTTAGAATTTCAGTGTTCTCCTGACCCCAAAGTTACATCCATTGCTCTTTCTTACAAACCTGGGTATAGTCCTTTGTTTCAGGTCTCCGAGAGCCCATATGCAAACAACTACAGCTGGTAAAGACCAAGACACCCTCCTTCAAGTGGCAAGACGTATGGAGATGAATCTAGCAGCTTACAAGATCACCCCACATACAGAGGTGCAGCAGTCACAGTCACCTGAGTTACAGTCACAGTCACCTGAAGAGTATCATCACGTCATCTCCAGCCCAGAAGTCATTCTACATGTTTGCCATGGAAGAAGATAGCAGCCCTTTGAACACTACTCAGCCAGATTGAACACCTACCTAAAGCACGAGTTGAAGATCAGTGCCCGTATGACATCACTGCTCCCTGACAAAGTCACCATCTCCCGGTGTGGGGTCCTTAATCCTGCTGAACTTCTCCCTTTTCCAAGGGGGGAGTGTCCCACCTCTGACACCTTGGTGGAAGAGGTAGTCGACTCTGGCATAGTTGAGGAAACTCTGGATTCGATACAGTGACTTAACACCTTTGGACCCTGACTTAACATCTTTGCGGATGGATCAAGATGTGCATCAAGAAGACGGTTCAACATGGGTATGGTGCTGGTAGCAGAAGACGCTGTGCTGATAGAGCAGTCGCTACCCGCATGCCTGTCTGCAAAGAAGCAGATGTATGTGCTCTCGCTGAAGCCTGCAAGATGGCAGCCAGCATCTACTCTGTGGAGGACAAGAGACTTGATCACTGCCAATGAAACTGTACGCCTCCATGAGGCCATAGAAGAACGGATGGAAGCTTTGCTATTGCCAGACAGAGTCGCGGTGAGCAGGGTTGAGGCCTACATTGGAGGAGTCAAGGGAAGCAGTAAGAAGTGCCCTCACTGACAGAACATCCAAAGAAGCCCCAAGACCACTTACCAAAGAAAAAGTCAGTCAATCTGTGTTCTTTGAATGACCCCGATGTGAAGAAGAAAGGGAAGATGGAAAGTCTTGAGAAAACGTTGTCCTGACCCTACAAGAGCAAGTCCCAGAAGAAGAAGAGGACTGAGATAGGGTGCAGCTGTGGGCTCCCGGAGACCATAGCAAGTGGCTAGTGACCTGCTTTCACTGCCAGCCAAAGAGATATGGCAGGCCTTAGACACAGAACTGACTCTACACACCCCATACCAGCCACAGAGGGAAGGTTGGGAAGATGGGGCAGTGTAGAAGGCAAGGGCATGAGAGTCTTCCCCTTGAATTGTTCAGTGTCAGACACACCCCAGCAGGGACCACTAGGTTGAGACCCTATGAAATCCTGTTTAAAAGTAGCCTCAGATACTTCAACTAAGCTTGTTGTTTGTTTAAACATTTGCCTAATACACGTTTTTGAGTTTTCTCCTCCAGATCCAACCAGATCTAGATTTTCCTCTCTTTTCTTTCTCTCTCTCTCCTCTTTTCCTCTCTCTTTTCTCAATCTTTCTCTCTCTTCCTCTCTTCTCAATCTTTCTCTCTCTCTCTCTCTTCCTCTCTCTTCTCTCACTCTTTTTCTTTCGGACGAAGATCCATGCATTCCACTACAAAGAGATGTCGGACCTGCCTGAGACCAGGAGATGGCTGTCTTCCCTCTTCTATCCGATACTTTGTGCCAGGACGATGATATCTAAGCATGTGGACCAGAAGACGACTGTGCATCCCACCTTTGATGATGTCCCACCATTACCGCCTGAGGACTGAAGAGCTTGAGACTCTGAGAGAAACCAACCCTGATAAATATTAGCCCATTAGAGGACTACTGCCACGTTCCCCCTTCCTGAATAACGTGTGCCAGCGGAATATAGCCATGAGGACAGTCTAGAGAATACGGTCAGGATCTGGCTTCCTATGCATAGTCTGTTGGGTGGGGAGATTCATCCACAAGGGATGGGGTATCTCGTATGTGAGTGAGGTAACCATCGGCATTAGGACAGATCAATAGACTCGGGAAAAGTAAGGAAAGACTTTTTGGCTATCTCCAAAGGGGGGACTGTTATGGACAAGATTATGAATTATTATGAGTATATCATTGTTACATGGAGATATCCATAAAGAACAGGATTTAAGATGGTGTTTGAACTGTACCCCACATATCTCTTGGCATAAGACTCAGACAGACAGTCTGGGCTATTCTTGTGACCAGTGAATCATGCTGACATTGCTTAATATAAATGAGGAACCAAGCACATTACAGTAAATTGTATATCACAGAATAAGCTGTTCTACTTTATCCAATAGGAGACGTGTTACGTATTCTTGGCACCTAGCCAATAAGATTATATATATCCGTACAATTTCCGTATTAAAAGTCAGTCTTACTTTCTATTCATATCTGAGTATGTCTCTGGTGTGTGTGAAAGATAGTGGTTATGCATGCTACCACGAGTGACTCATAATTTGGACTGCAGACAGTTTAAGAGGGATGCATGATTAGATTGCATCAACCTAAATTATGGCCTTATCACTACTTTAAGTGTCCTTGCTAAACAAAGATTATGCTTAACATGCACACAACTTACTTCCTGTTGGAATTAAGTCTCTGTCGGGTATGAACAGTTTGTAACCATAGTGTTTTTCAAGCATATCAGGTAAAATTTCCAGTGCAAATCTCTCTTCTTCTCCGGTCTCCTGGTTCCATTGATCAGGGTCTACTTTTGTATATGATAAATATGCATCAAAATCCTTGTTATCTGAAATAAATAAGCAAAGTTTAATGAAGAAATAGAAATATCTTAAGAATCAGGCACAATAATAAATAGCATAAAAAATTCATCATTTCCAATATAACTTCAAATAATTGCAAGATCAAATTAAATCCTTCAACAGAAGATGTTCACTGCTCTTGAGGTATTCATCTGTCTAGATAAACAAATCCATGCTGAAAATGGAAATAAATGACAACGTTCAACTGACGGTCCTAAAAATTCAAGAGCTACCTACTGTTCTATGTCCAGTAGATCAAATATGCCTAGGTGGAACCCCAAGAGATACTGTAACACCAGATTCAAACAATAACAACATATTTATTAAAGAAACACAATAAAATAAATTATCTTGAACTCAGGGAAAAATTCTGGTGTGAGCACAGTGTCCCTTGAGTGATGAGTTACTGAAGCAGGGGCACCTAGACTGGCCCTCAGACTGGGGACCCTGCTCTGTCCCTCATTCTAGATGTACATCCTATGGTGGTGAGGTCTGGACCACCAGCGTGACCTTAACTCCTGTCCGAACTCTAGTTTAACACTCCCGATCCCCCACCCCTGGGGATTGCTGGGACTGAAGTAACATACCTCACAAATATTGCAGACAGGGGAGAACAAAAACACATACACATAGCAATCAGATGCAGGAGAGAGACAACACCTGCACAGGAAGAAAAAAGATACAGAAAGGAAATAAACTGACAAAAGAGATATTTCTACACCACACAAGATATCATACAAATGATCGCACGCTAAAGACCATGATTCCTGAAGCAACACTGTAACTATTATCAGCAATGAGGAACCAGATTCAGCACAATATATAAGTTGGAGGCAGCTGTAAGTGGTCATTAGCAACCTGAGCTCCTAGCAGCAGCTCACAAGCCAGCAGGAATTAACTCCTGTCGTATTGATGAGCAGTGAACAAGAAACAGCCCAAGCCCACCTCTGGCTGAACAACTAAGAGACACCAGATTGCCTTTCAGACTCTGCAGTGTGAACAGAGTCCGATGCGATCATGTCACCTAGAAAGTGCAGAACAGAACACACATGACAGTACCCCTCTCTATGAGGGGCCTCTGGATCCTCAGGGCCTACTGACCCGGGTTTCTTGGGATGTTGGCGATGAAAGCCCTGACCAGGCCCTCCACAGGAAAATCTGATGCTGGTACCCAAGTTATCTCTTCAGGACCATAACCCCATCAATGCACCAGATACTGCAGCGAATGATAAACAACCCGGGAGTCATTCCCCTAGACACCTCATACTCCAAGGAACTGTCTACAAAAACTGAAGGTGGAGGGGTGAGAAGAGAGGTTCCCAAACAAACAATTCTCTTTAAAATAGATTTGTGGAACACATTATCGATCTTGTACACAGTTGGTAATGTCAACCAGAAAGCCAGTGGATTGATGATGGCAGAAATGTTGAATGGACCGATTAAACAAGGCCTCGACTTAACAACTTAAAAGAAGATAACTTAAGCTTGATGTGTTTTGTGGATAGCCAAACCCCATCACCCACACACAGGTCTGAACAAGGCACAATTCCACAGTTAGTCATGCGCTTATATTTAGCCCCCATGCTAAGCAAGTGCTTCTGAACATTTTATCATGTAGACGTTAATACAGAGTTTGCCTAGTCCTCCTCAGGTACCCTAGGAGAGTGACCATTACACAACATGTGTGCTTGCATGCCTTGCATAGTTTGAGTCTTCTTCTATTATACTTTGTGTTATTTGTGCATTGTTGTAATTAACACTAAAAAATATTTTTTTTATATTATTGTAAATATGGCTTTTCAATTTTTCCAATTCTTTCTGGGTTAAATGTCTGATTGATGCAGGCCCCACTTCCAAGACTACCACATATCTTAAGAATGGGGAAGCATTGATGCATATCTCGCAGGTAACTGAAAAAAAAAAAGTAAAAAAAGGTAAAAAGAAAAGGTGGGCATGCATGCACAGCTTTCTCACATCATGCCAATGGAAGGTTCGAAAAAAAATAAACAAGCCGACTTGTCTGTAGATTCTGAACAGTATGCTTGTGCCAAAGGTGGGGAAATTACATACATTAAGTCAATGTATACATCAAGTCAATAGATAGCATATACCTTTTATTCCATATAATGGTTCATCCACAATGAAAGCTTTAAAAGGAATGGGTCACCAGTTTTTGAACACCTAATCTGAGAACATCAGGTAGGAGCAGACATCCTGATTTCAGCGGTGTTTCACTTACTGAGCAGCTAAGTGTAGTTTTGTTAGAATCACTGTTTAATCAGATGGGTAGACCAGCATATTCAGGAGCTCTATACCGTGTTTTTCCAACAATAAGACCTCAGCAAAAATAAGCACTTGCGAGGATTTTCAGCATTTTCGGAGCAAGGATTAAATATAAGCCCTACCCGTAAAATAAGCCCTAGTCGCGGTTCAATAATGATGTGTTTGTGCAGCTAAAAAAGTTAAAGAATTCTGCAGTACACTTCATTATAGACAGCGGGCAACCTGCATTCATACTCATCAGATGCCAAACAGGTGGACCTGCAGTAAATCGCACACACACACATACGATCGAACACCCACATACATCAGATCACATAATCATTAGATCGAACACCAGCACACATCAGATCACACACACAGTCACCCATAAGATTGCACACATACTCACCACATCCAGTGATACCAATTTCTTCTGGCCGGCAGAATCCAGAGACGCAGTGAGCTGGAACGCAAGGACCTGTGGCTGTGGGTGGAATGCTTGCAGGATCTGTGATGCGTAACTTCCTTTCATCTTACCCTGCGTCTGGAGACATTCTGTTCCGTTGGATGTGGTGAGTGACTAGTGAGTGTGTGTGTGCGATCTGATCAGAGATTGTGTGTGTGATCTGATGTATGTGTGTATGGGGTACTTTGCACGCTGCGACATCGCTGCCGATATATCGTCGGGGTCACGTCGTTAATGATGCACATCCGGTGTCGGTAGCAATATCACAGCGTGTAAAACAAATGAGCGACGATCAACGAGTGCAAAAATGCGCAAAATCGTTGCTCATTGACACGTCGTTCATTTCTATAATATCGGTGCTGCTTCAGGTACGATGTTGTTTGTCGTTCCTGCGGCAGCACACATTGCTATGCGTGACGCTGCTGGAACGACAAACAGATCCTTACCTCCGTCCACCGGAAAAGGAGGAAGAAAGGAGGTGGGCAGCATGTTCCAAACCGCTCATCTCCTCCCCTTTTCTGTTGGATGGCGGTTCAGTGACGCTGCTGTGACGTCGCTGTGACACTGAACGACCCACCCCCTTAGAAAGGAGGCAGTTTGGCGGTCACAGCGAAGTTGCAGAGCAGGTATGTGCGTGTGACGCTGCCGTAGCGGTAATGTTCGCTACGGCAGTGATCCCCACATATCGGCCGTGCGACGTGGGCCGGTGTAATCGCGCTCGACATCGCAAACAAATGCTAGCAATGTTGCAGCGTGTAACGTATCCCTTAGAGTGTATATGCTTGATCTGATGTATGTGACTGTGTCGGCCAGAAGCAGGCGAGGATGGCATACAACATTCCTTCTGGGAGCGCTCGCTGAAGATTACAGGGATGACCTGGAAGCCACGCAGATGTCCAGGGTCTGGTAAGTATGATTCTTCTCATAAGGGGGTAGTCTGATCTTTTGGGGGGTGAACTTACCTCCAACCCTGTTTTTCTAGGAATAAGACCTACTCTAAAAATAAGCCCTAGCGATTTTTTGGGGACAAAAAAAAAGGATAAGACAGTGTTTTATTGTTGGAAAAGAACGGTTCTAGATCTGTAGCAGAGAAACATTGATTTTATAAAAAATGATAGAAAACATCTCAGTAAATGACACATCGTTGGAATCAGGGTCTCTGTCTCTACATTATGCTGCTCTCAAATGGGGTACCAACAACATGGTGACAGAATCTCTTTAAAGCCTGATTTATGGATCAATATTTATCCTGCACTGTGGAAAAACTGTAAACTATATGAAAACTATAAAAATAAATCACTGTACAATAGTAAACATACTTTATATGCAAAGATTGCTATACACAAATATAGTGCAAGAAACCAGTAAGGGAATTTATTACTGGAGCAACGTGCCTACTCTGCAGCTTGCATAGACTGTGGTAAATAAATAGATGTCCCTGTTCGGTATCATATTATTCCTGTTTTAAAGGCATGAACAGAATAGATACACTATATCTTATGGAATTGCAATATAGGCAATACCCTAATAAGTAAAAACAAAATATAATAGAAAAGACAGAGGAAACAAATGACTCAGTCAGAGTTGAAAAGATGAAATGAGTCTCTTAGGTTATGGCTGTTCAAATCGATATTCTAATGCGTACATCTTAAAATGTTCAATATTCAGCTGCTATTTGCAGGCTTTTCTTGGTGATTTGTCATTAGGAAAGTCCTGTACTGTGTAAGGAACAGGCATTTAATTCAAATTTACAAATCTATCCTGAGGGGTACAAATACTAATCTAACTTTTTAATAGTCTTATTTTTTTACCGACAAATATAATAATGAACAGATATATGAAATCTGAAATCCGTTCACAAGGCACAAGGCACTTGGCTCTAGACTGAGTCATTTATTCTTTTTTTTTCTTTGTTTTCCCTTGCTCTTTCAGTTCTTGTGTACAACCCATTAAGGAATATAAACAAAAGGTAAAACATTAGACACTGTTGTGCAGTTATTTGTTTAATACCCTTTAAGAATACACAGAAAACTTCAGAACAATATAAACATTTAAATTGGAAAACATCAACTCAGTTGGGGGAAAAGCTGTCAGAAATTACAGCTCATTGTCAGAGTTTTCCTGTAGGTTTAATATGTATATTTTTTACATGAACTGGGTAGTAAAACATTTTTATAAAGAAAATTAACTTTAACGTAAATGAATTTCATTATATACAGATTGTTTTTTGTGTTACTATCCTGCAGATTTTGAGCATTACGCTCTATGTGTCTAATTAAAGTTTAGTCTGATACCTGTTTCTAAAATTGCAAATTGTAGATATGAGAATATCTAAAATGATTATTAGGCCTGCTACGATCAGTGGATGGGTTTAATATGTTGAGATACAAAGTGTTTAAAAACCATTAATATACAGATGTGCAGGAGTAAGAATTAAATAACTGTTGTGGTTTGCTATACAGTTACCATAGCCTTTTATGATATTTGTACTGCACGGCCTTTCATAAATGGTGAATTAGATTGAACTCGCTTCACAAAAAATGCAGAGGCTTGTGGTGTGCTATGTACACAGCATAGTGCAACACAGTTGTTTTAATGCCTCCTACAAATATACCACATGAAGAATTCTGGATATATTTTTATATGCTGATTACAACCCCTTAAAGTAATTTAGTTCATTATAATTATATATTTTTGTTATTTCTCTGCACTGTTAAAGTTAATTAAATATAAAAGGTAAGACAGGGCTACCCATATCAACAAAGAACCTTATTTAATTTATTGTTCTACAATGATAACACACATGGTATATTTTATTTCTGTTAATTTTTTTTCAAGCTTCTAGTTAACAAGAGAGATGAGTGGTTCCATGGAGATTTGTTGGCAGCAAATGAGCCGAGCCTCCATAGGCTCGAGATTGACCCAAACGGTGGAGCAAGTAATTTATTGGCAGTTTGAGTCTCTGCCAACATACAGCCAGCCATAAGCAGATCATTTCTGAAAGAGGGTGGACAGGCTTCGTGAAACAATCTTTTGCTTTGCACACTACACATAACCATGCTGATGTTAACCTCAGTGTGCGGCGTTCAAACACTGCAAACGGCTCGCACAAAGCTGAGCACTAAGCATATCTGAAAACAGCATTGCTCGCACGAGTGAAATTCATTCATAAAGCACCCGAGCGTTGACTTTTAAATTTGGTGTTCGGTTCGAAAACCGAACCTCAGGTTTGCTCATCTCTAGTTAACAATATTATCTTAAAGGGAATCTGTCACCAGGTTTTTTCCATATAAGCTGCAGCCACCACCAGAGTGTTGTATATAAGATCCAAGGCTGCTATATAGAATATAAAAACATCTTTATACAGTGCCTTGCGAAAGTATTCGGCTGCCTTGAAGTTTTCAACCTTTTCCCACATTTCAGGCTTAAAAAAGAAGGATAAAAATTTTAATATTATGGTGAAGAATCTACAATAAGTGGGACACAATTGTGAAGTTGAATGAAATGTATTACTTATTTTAAACTTTTTTAAAAAATAAATAACCGAAAAGTGGGGAGTGCAATATTATTAGTCCCTTTTACTTTCAGTGCAGCAAACTCCCTCCAGAAGTTCATTGAGGATCTCTGAATGATCCAATGTTGTCCTAAATGACTGATGATGATAAATGTAAACCACCTGTGTGTAGTCAAGTCTCCATATAAATGCATCTGCTCTGTGATAGTCTCAGTGTTCTGTTTAAAGTGCAGATAGCATCAAGAAGACCACGGAACACAACAGGCAGGTCTGTGATACTGTTGTGCAGAAGTTTAAATCTGGATTTGGTTACCAAAAGAATTCCAAAACTTTAAACATCCCAAGGAGCACTGTGCAAGCGATCATATTGAAATAGAAGGAGTATCATACCACTGCAAATCTACCAAGACCCGGCTGTCCATCCAAACTTTCATCTCAAACAAGGTGAAGACTGATCAGAGATGAGCCAAGAGGCCCATGATCACTCTGGATGAACTGCAGAAATCTACAGCTGAGGTCAGAGAGTCTGTCCATAGGACAATAATAAGTCGTATACTGCACAAATCTTGCCTTTATGGAAGAGTGGCAAGAAGAAAACCATTTCTCAAAGATATGCATAAAAAGTGTCGTTTAAAGTGTGCCACAAGCCACCTGGGAGACACAGCAAACATGTGGAAGAAGGTGCTTTGGTCATATGAAACCAAAATCGAACTGTTTTGGCACAATGCCAAATGATATGATTGGCGTAAAAGCAACACAGCTCATCACTCTGAACACACCATCCCCAGTGTTAAACATGGTGGTGGCAGCATCATGGTTTGGGCCTGCTTTTCTTCAGCAGAGACAGGGAAGATGGATAAAATTGATAAGAAGCAGATGGAGCCAAATACAGGACCATTCTTGTAGAAAACCTGCTGGAGTCTGCAAAAGACCTGAGACTGGGAGGGAGATTTGCCTTCCAACAAGACAATGGTCCGAAACATAAAGCAAAATCTACAATTGAATGGTTTACAATAAATGTATCCAGGTGTTAAGTGGGCTTTACACGCAACAACATCGCTAACGAGATGACGTTGGGGTCACAGAATTTGTGATGCACATCCGGCCTTGTTAGCAACGTCGTTGCGTGTGAAACGCACAAACGACTGTTAATGATCAAAATTACTCACCTAATCGTTGATCGTTGGTACGTCGTTCTAATCCCGATTATCGTTGCTGTTGCAGGACGCAGGTTGTTCGTCGTTCCTGTGGCAGCACACATCGCTATGTGTGACACCGTAGGAATAAGGAACATCACTGTACCTGCGGCCGACCGCAATGAGAAAGGAAGGAGGTGGGCGGGCTGTTCCTCCCTCTCATCTCCGCCCCTCCGCTTCTATTGGGCGGCCGATTAGTGATGCCGCTGTGACCCCAAATGAACTGCCCCTTATAAAGGAGGTGGTTAACTGGCTACAATGACGTCGCTAGGCAGGTAAGTAAATGTTATGCGCCACGGGCAGCGATTTGCCCATGCTGCACAACCGACAGGGGCGGGTGCTTTCACCAGCGACATCGCTAGTGATGTTGCAGTGTGTAAAGCACACTTTAGGATGGCCAAGTCAAAGTCCAGACCTGAATCCAAATTGATAATCTGTTAACAGCTGAAAACGGCTGTTCACAAACGCTCTCAATCCAACCTCATTGAGCTCGAGCTCGAGCTATTTGCAAAGGAAGAATAGACAAGAATTTCAGTCTCTCCATGTGTAAAACTGATAGACACATACCCCAATGACTTGCAGCTGTAGAAAAAAGTGGCGCTACAAAGTATTAACTTAAAGGGGACGAATAATATTGCACGCCCCACTTTTCAGTTATTTATTTTTTTAAAAAAGTTTAAAATAAGCAATACATTTCATTCAACTTCATAATTGTGTCTTACTTGTTATTGATTCTTCACCATAACATTCAAATTTTTATCTTTATGTTTGAAACCTGAAATGTGGGAAAAGGTTGAAAATTCAAGAGAGCTGAATACTTTCAAAAGACACTCTAATACTCACCTAGTGGCTGGTCCGGTCCAATGAGTCCTCCTCCATCTTATGTTATTGCCATCTTCTTGCCCAGCCCAGTGTGCATGACGCATCCTGCTTGATTCATATAGAGGCCTACATTGCACTCCTGCACATGCGCACTTTCATCTGCCCTGCTTGTTTCCTCGTTCCTGCGCATTACAGTACTTTGCTCTGCTCTCAGATGGACAGATCAAAGTGCGCATGCACAGGAATGCAATGGAGGCCTCTCTGTGAATGAGGCAATATGTGTCATGCACATGGCGATAGACAAGAGGACGATGATACTCATAGGACTAAACTCCCTATGTGAGTATTATAAAGGTTTTTTTATTGTATACGAAGTGGCCAAGGCACTTATATACAGCATTCTGGAATGCTGTATATATAAGGGCTCACTAGTAGTATCCACAGCTCATAATGGAAAAACCTGGTGACAGGCTCCCTTTAAAAAACAAACCCCTTTCAGACAAGCTGATTTAGTTCTGAACAACCAAGACTAGATACACATTTTTTGTATGATTATTGGTAATAAGAATTTAGTAATTTGTTGCTGCCATTCACCTGGGGATTAATATTATGGCTCATAGAGGTGTGTCAAAAGCAGGACAGTTACACTACTAAAATACATTTATCATAATAAAGAATATAAAAACCAGTTATTTAAAAAAAAAAAAAAAATCTTTTTTGTTATAACCACAGTAGGTTATATTCAAATTTAGAATTAGTATTTTTAATTCTCCCGACTAAAATTTGCAAATCCCTAATGAATGGTACTCTTCTTCCTAAGTTCCCCTAGTAACATTTTACTTTCTTGTTCTTTAATCTTTTTAGTGCCAGAGAGTTTTTGACATTTTACCCCTTTGATAAAAATAATTATTTCCTTACTTTTGATGTTTATAAAAAAAATGTAAATTAGAGAACATAAACAGGCTGATATTAAACACATATAACTAATGTATATATTTTCTATAAGGGCAGTTAGCACTATATAATTTTATTGCATTAACATATTTTTTTTGTAAAAAAATGCATAAACGTTACACCAACTTAAGATTGTTCAGTGTCCATACATACCACATATGCCAATGTCTACATTTAATACATCTTCTGAAATCATCAAATTAAAAAGTCTATTGTTTCATATTTTCAAGAAACTTTTAGAAACTTAATTTTTTAGAGGTTCACTTAGTTCTTAAGTATCTTTGTGCGTTCAATATATTAGAAGCCTCAATTAATCAATATTAAACAATATTTTTTTTAATGAACCGGTTATAGCATTCAGAATAGTATTTAGGAAGTTGGTTAACACTTCTGGTGCTTCCCATGATGTAATGAAATTTGGAGAAAAATAAAAATGTCTTGCATTAACGTCTTTGCGACATTGGACCTACTGGGTATGTTAAGATAGTCAGTGTGTTCCCAACACATGGTGCACCCAGTACATCATAGCGATCACGGGGGTTCAGAATATTATGTTGTCCAAAAAAGCACCAATAAAACTCTAACTCATCCCACAAAAAACAAGCCCTCACATGACTGTCGGCAGAAAAATAAAAAAAAAACTGTTGCCTTCAAAATCCTTTATTTTGTAGAAAAAAACATTTTTTAGTATAATAGTATCCAAGCATAAAAAAATACTATAAACATCATATCACTGCAATAGTACTGACCAGAGGAATAAAGGTGCTTAATCACTTATACTGCAAGGTGAACAGAGTAAGAAATAAATAATTAAAGCTAATTTTTGAACTGCTGTTGATTTTTTCATTCTGCGTCCCAAAGATTGCAGTATGACGTGGCTCATATTTATCCTGCACTCTAAGATGAGCCCTTATACTGGGGATTTTATGTAAATCTCTGAAATACGTGATTCAGACAAAATTCTCAACAGAACATTCACTGTACTGAGGTAGAGAGAGTCACTTTGAACTCCTGTCTGGCTTGTGGTCTGCTGGTGTCCATTTTTTACTTGTCCTTTTAGACATGCTCAAAAGCGCGGTCAAATACAGTTTTGTTCACCTCTAAAAAGCAGGACACAGCTGAACAGAGGCCACAGTCTGGAGTAACTCTGCTGCTTAGTGGCTGAATGGATCTTTCCTGGGTGTCACCTAAATCACATTTTTCAGAGGTGTACATGGAAACTCTGGAGTAAATGCTCAGCATAGAGCACATAATAAATGCGGGCTAATCCAAAATGTTCTGTTCCCAAAATTACTATCAAATAGCACTCAACCCAACCCTCAAAAGCAGAAGATCCCTCTCAGATCCATAATCTATTAATGGAAATATAGGGGCTTTCCATGTTACTGGTAGCACAAAGGCTCTGGAAAAACGCTATGGCTCATAACAAAAAGATAAATACAGAAAAATCTGAGCTCCAAAATTCAAATTCCCATTCCTTTCTGAGCCCCCATAATATGCCTAGTAACAAAAAAACACAGTTAGTGTCCACATGTTTCACATTGCTGTAGTAAGGAGAGTGTGCTTAATTTAAAGGGGGTGGGTTTCCAGAAGCACGAGCTGGGGAAAATGTAGGAGCACTACAATTTACTGAAAACGGCAAGGGCTTATTTGCAATTTTTACTTTTACAATATGCACTGCATTTGACTCAATAAATATTTTGTAGAGACTAATTTGTCACCCACACCCACAGATCAATTCCCAGAGGAGTGTAATTTCCAAACTATGATCACTCGTGGGGGTTTCTGCTGTTCTGGATCTTAGGGGCTCTGCAAAAGGCATCCACAAACTATTCTAGGAAACCCTGTGCTCCAAAAATGAAACAGTGCTCCTTCCCTCCCAAGCCCTGTGGTGCAACCAAACAGTACTGTACAGTCACAAGTAAGGCATTGCCAAATCAGAAAAAATTGTGCAACATTATTCCCATGTAAAAATTGGTAAAAATGCAATTATTTTTTCTTTACCACCCAATAATATAAATAGTTGTGATAAACCTATGGTGTCAATATGCTCACTGCACCCCTGGATGAATGAATTGAGGGGTGTAGTTTGTAAAATTATGTCACTTGTGGGGGAGCTCCACTGGTTAGGCACCTCAAAAGCTCTGCCAATGTTACATGGCACCCACAAACCATTCCAAATAAATCTAAACTCAAATATGGCACTCTTTACCTTCTTCACATTGTCCTGTGCCTCAAAAGCTGTTTTTGACCACATATGGGATATTAATGGGCTCAGAAAAAATTGCACAACAAACTTTATGGGCCATATATTTTTTCATTTTCATGGCTTAATGTTATAAAATTCAGCGAAGCACCTGGAGGTTAATTTGCTCACCAAACTTCTAGATAAAATCCTTGAAGGGTTTATTTTTTAAAATGGAGTCACTTGTGAGAGAGCTCCACTATTTAGGCATCTCAGGGGCTCTTCAAACAAGAATTTCAAATGGTGCTCTTTCACTTTTGATATCTGCCGTGCACCCACACTGTTGACTTCACCACATATGAGGTATCAGTGTGCTCAGGAGAAATCAAACAACACATTGCATGGTGCATTTTCTCCTGCTTCTTGTGAAAATAAAAGATTAGGGGTTGAAACAATAATTTTGTGGGGAAAAATTTTTTTTTTTTTATTTCATTGCTTAATGTTATAAAATTCTGTTAAGCACCTGGGAGTTCAAGGTGCTCACCATACATATAGAAAAAATTCATAAGGGGTCTAGTTTCCAAAATATGGTCACTTGTAGGGGAGCTCTACTATTTAGGCACATCAGGGGCTCTTCAAACACTACATTGCGTCCTCTATATATACCAGGCAATTCTGCATACTAATATTCAAGTGGCGATACTTCCCTTCCAAGCACTGTTGTGCACCCAAACAGGAGATTTCCACCATATGTGAGATATCAGCGTACTCAAGAGAAATTTCACTACAAATTTTGTTGTGAAATTTCTTTTGTTACACTTGTAATAATGCAAAATTAGTGTATAAATTAACATTTTTATGGGAAAAAGTAAAGTTTTCGCTTTTTTCCTTCCACATTGCTTTAGTTCCTATGAAGCACCTGGTGAGTAATAAAACTTCTTGAAAGTGGTTTTGAGCAGTTTGAGGGGTGCAGTTTTTAGAACGGTGTCACTTTTGGGTATTTTCTGTCACCTAGGTATCTCAAAGTGACTTCAAATGGGTAAGGTCCTTAAATTTTTTTTAGTAAATTGTGTTTTAAAATGAGAGATTGCTGATAAACTTTGAACCCTTTAAGCTTCCTAACAAAAAAATATGTTTACAAAATGTTTCTGATGTAAAGTAGATATGTGGGAAATGTTATTTATGATCTATTTTGTGTGTTATAACTTTGGTTTAAGGGCATAAAAATTCAAATTCCAAAAAATTCACAGTATTCAAAATGTTTGCTAAATTTCCGTTTTTTTTCCCCAGAAATAAATGCAGAAAATATCATCCTAAATTTACTATTATCGAAAAATGCAATATGTTATGAAATAACAGTGTCAGAATCACCAGGATCCGTTAAAGTGTTCCAGAGTTATAACCTTTCATAATGACACTCGCCAGACTTGGAGAAAAATGGCAAGGTCATGAAAGTAAAAACCATGCTCTTGGGTAGACGGGTTAAATTGCCAAGTACAGCATTACTCTTTATGTTGTTATATTTAACTCTTTTGGCAGATGGGACAGCTTAAAAGATAAGATTTGTCATTTGCCATTAAACTGATTGAAATACTATGTCCCAAGAAAGACGAAAGTATTTTAGGAGTGATACCTTTATAGGCTAACCAGAAAACTCGTAAAATACTTTTGTCATTCTGGGACATAGTTTTTCAATTGATTATTCTGGCTAACACAGTACCACAATATTACCTTGTATTGCCATTAAATTGCAAATTTAGCTTGCTTTTGAATTGGGAGTGAAATGTTTTTCATTTACCATGTCACATTTGCAGAGCACTTTACGTTTTGCTACAGTGAAAGCTATACTGAAGGGATGGATCCCATTTTGTAAGCTACATTCCTTAAAAAATTCACCTAGGCTCATAGGGAATATTATTACTTAACAGGTATTTCACAATTTTTTTATGAAAAGGTTTGTAGCAATATTAAGAAAAAAATGAAGCTCAGACCATTAAGGACCCGATGATAATAAATATGCATAGTTGACTTACATTTTATCATTTTTTTACTCTGAAATTCAAGTTTCCAAAAATGAATTTGTTTGTGTCATATTGTAGAAGCCCTAACTTTTTATATCTGTCAAAACAGCTGTGCGAGGGCTTCCATGTGTGATGAACTATAGGCATCATTTATATCACTTTGAGCATCATAGTAGTGCTTTAACTTAAAATTTCTAAGGTGAAATTTTCAGAAAAAAAAAATTCTGCAACTGTTTTTTATGGCATTGAATCAGTGCAATAAATAGTGTACTCATTTTATAGTTTTGGTAAAGTAGTAGAACAAGAAAATCCAGCTCGGTCTCCAATGTGGCAGATAAAAACAGCAACTATATTCCATTACAGATAAAATTTATGAGAGGCATTAAGTACACTGACAATTGGTAGCAGTTTTATCAGACTACGTGTCTTGGCATATGATCGTCTTCTTCTAAGTCAGACTTTGAAGAAGGCCATCATATCCAAATCGCGTAGTCAAAAAAGACTGCTAACAATTATCAGTGTTGTTACTGCCTTTAATATATTTTATCTGTAATTAAATAAAGTTTGTATTTTTATCTATCACATTGGAGATCCAGCTTGATTTTTTTGTTCTTCTACTTTACCAAGTCTTTGCAGTTGGCTACTACTTTGTCCATGCCGGACTCTGAGGAAGTTACAGGCATCCCCCTAACGCATATATTTTTTCTTTTTGCACTTTGCATAGTTTGTGTTGTTATACATTTTGGTTTTTTTATGGGGTTCACTGAGAGAACTAAGTGACGAGTTAGTTTTAGGGTATGCTCATATTAGTATATAGCTAGCATTTAACTCGGACGAGTCCTATCTGATGTTTTATAGTGCCGACCAACCCTTTTTTTCTAATGCCACTTCTTTTTGAGAAAACAAATCTCTGCATCCTGCGATTGGCAGCATATTTTGGAGTGTGCGCATCCAGTCATGTCAATGGGTGCAGTCCGATTTACTCCAACAAAGGCAATGGAAAAATTAGGTTCTCACATTTCTGGACACCTATGCTCCGATTTTTGCATGGTAGAGGATTGGATCACATTAAGATCATACTTGGGTAAAACTTGGATCACAATTAGAGCCATAATTCTCATGAATGGGAAAATGTATGTTAATTTGAGCATACCTTAAGGGTATGTGCGCACGTTGCTTTTTACCTGCTTTTTTGCTGCTTTTTCTTCTGCGCTGTTTAATGCCAAAATGGATGTGTTCTTCTATTCAAGCAAAGTCTATGGGAATTTGGGTTTCTTGTTCACACTATGTTGTTCAAAATGCTGCCTTTTTGTGGCAGAACTTTGGTCAAAAACGCAGCTTTGCAGTGCAAAACCCAAATGGCAAAAACAATTGACATGTTGCTTCTTTGAAAAGCTGAGTTTTTGACCAAAGTTCTGCCACAAAAAGGCAACATTTTGAACAACATAGTGTGAACAAGAAACCCAAATTCCCATAGACTTTGCTTGAATAGAAGAACCCATCCATTTTGGCATTAAACAGCGCAGAAGAAAAAGCAGCAAAAAAGCAGGTAAAAAGCAGGTAAAAAGCAACGTGCGCACATACCCTTACAGTTTTTGTCATTAAATTTGTCAAAGATGTATTTATTTTCTTCAATAAGAATTTCTGTTTTTTCATTTTATATATGACTTTTTTATTGTTAAAAAAAAAAAAAAATCAGACATAAATACTCTCTTGTCCCTGCTGCAGTTTGTCATCTCCCCCACAGCCCCTCTCTCGTGCTTCACAACATCTGACATTTCATGGGTTATATTTGAGCCTGGAGAAAAGCTACAAAAGTGATCACCACTGTAGTTGAGACCTAGCCCAAGAGGTTACTGGTAAAAAAGAGTTTGGAATGACAGCTGCTGGCACATAAAACCCTCAGCTTAAAGGGCACCAAACATCAGGATTTTCGTATATAAGGTAAAGCCAGTGCTATACTGGCACTATCAGGCAGAGTCTGTATATACATTAGTGGGCAGCTCAGATGTTTAGGCGTTCAAATCCAAGAAAGTGAAGTTTAAAAATTCATCATCTTTTTGACTGACAGTTGCACATCTGCTGATAATATCCGGGCATGTTATACACATGATTCCTGCCCTCCGCCGCCTGTTCCTCTCTCTCTCTGGCTCTATGCAAATTTTTCTATTCAGTAACATGGCGTCGGAGTTGGCGCCTGCGCATAGCACTTATCTCTGGCGCCATGTTCCTGAAGCCTGCATTACCTTGTTATACTCTTGCACCTGAGAGGGCGGCGCATGCGCCCTCGCTTCTTCAGATGTAGTTGTGACCACGGGAGCGCGCGTGGTCACAACTAGGACTGGAGAACAGATGATTTAACGATTTTCAGCAGCAGACAATATCGTCACACCACAGGACACCGGGCCAGCACAGCAGCCTGCCAGGACACCAGGACGCCACAAGACGAAGAGGGAAATAATCGTTAAATCAGCTCTTCTCCAGTCTTAGTTGTGACCGCGCGTGCTCCTGCAGTCACAACTAGATCTGAAGAAGCGAGGGCGCATGCGCCGACCTCTCAGGCACAAGAGTATAACAAGGTAATGCGGAATTTTTAAATTTCACAAATTTAAATTTCACAGCCTAAACATCCGAGCTGCCCACTAATGGTATGTCCATACTGTGCCTGATAGTGCCAGTACTGCACTGGCTTTACCTTATATACGAAATCTTGATGTTTGGTTCCCTTTAACACCTGATGTCTCATGCTGGGTCATAAATACAATAGCAAATTTCCTCATCTTATTTTAAAGCTAAGAATCAGCTTCAAAATGAGAACTTGATCACCTTTCAAGATGTAATCTAGGCTCAGGTAGGCCTTTTACTAGCAGTACATATCTCATACAACTTTGGCTACTGAGTTGCCACTCTACGGGGATGTATGAGATACAACCTTGTCAAGGCGAAGCTTGCAAGATGCTAATCTTACTTTTCTAAACAAATTAAGAGGCCTTTATAGGTTCATTTTCATGTTCAATTGTTCTTATACAAGTAACAGAATTTTCTTACCTCCATCCAGTTCTTCTGCCCCAAAGTGATTTCTGTAGAAAAGCATAAGCTCTATCTTGTAGCACTTGTAGATGGTAACCAAACATACAAGTAAAAGAAGTATTGCTCCAAGACCTCCAGCAAGTTCCACTGTGTACATAAGTTCTACAATAGAAGAAAGTAGTGTGTGATTTTATCATTAATAAGTTTCAGGTATTGTACTATAAACAATCATTGGAAACAGAGTTGCAACTGAGACTTCGGTTGTGTTGGTTGTGAATAATTAATAACTAAGATATACTATTGCATCTGTCAGTTGATTTTTGCTATGCAAACTCCTTGCAGTATGATGTACAGACCCTGATTTCAGTGATGTGTCACTTTCTTTGTTTTTTTTTGTAGTAGCTTCAATAAAATTAGTGTTTTATCAGCAGGAGGCTATTACAAAAGGACTAGTTGTCTCATGTCATGCAGTAATTCTGCTCTGTGTAACCTCACCCCCCAATGATTGGCAACTTCCCTCAGATTACATAGCAAAAATCTGAAGATAGATTCCATTTGACATTAATATGTTTATTTTCATTTTTTTCAGTTATAACCCCTTTCAGGTACACTGGATGAACAATACATGGACACAAGGATCTAAATAAACGATAACATAATATGAAGGTTTTATTTTGCTTTTCAAAGTGCACAGTACACAAAATTCTTTTGTATATTTGGGAGGTGGCCAAAATCTATTTTAGAGTTTCTGTACAAACCAACTTTATTTATCTCCACCTTCTCTTCTCTTCAGAATTGACATTACAGCTCCACATAAATTTAATTAAGATGCATTGTGCAGTTACTACAGGAATTGCATTCTCACTTAAATGTTAATATGTATGACAGTCTTGTTGATCTATTATTCATCCTTTACTTTTTCTCAGGCTTTATTACTTGTGTATTACAAATCAGCACAATATTTCATAGCTGACACTCATTCTGTGAGCATTACTACAATAATTTCTACTGCTTATATACAGCGTATACTAGAGATTAAAATGATGGATGAAATACAGAGTAAATGAATACAGTGCCTCAGGATAGTTAATCCAAAGTAATGCTTCCGCACTTATCTGTCAGCACAATAATTTAATCAGTTATATCATTCATGAAAACTTAACAATATACAGTAGGTAATATGTTATTTTTTCTATACAATTGCTAGATTAAATTTTATAAATTAAGGAAGATTTATATTAAAGAGGTACTTACATTTTTTCAACTTGCTAAAATGTATTATTATATAACTTGGTTGGGACACATTATGGCAATTAATTTGGTCATTTCAATTCCTTTAGGCCTAAAACACACGTCCTTGATAACCACGCACGTGTAATACGGGCCGTTTTTCATGTCCGTAATCCGTTTTTTGATCCGTAAATAACGCACGTGTGGTGGCTGTGTGTCCGGCGTATGGTAACCACGTGTGCGTGTGGAATGGCCGTGTGTGTGAAACTTAACTGACGCGTGTGTGTGTGTTGTCCGTGTGAAATGTCCGTGTGTGATGTTAAATGTCGTTGATACATGCCGGCTGACAGCAGACAGAGTCGTGCGCTGAGAATGAACTCTGGTGAACTTCACCCGACTTCATCCTCATACCGCGGCTCTGTCTGTGTCGCATCCTGATTAGCGGTGACCCGTGAAGGACTCACCGGTGACCACTAATCACCAGAGTGACTGAATGGAGTACCCCTCTCGCATACTCACCGTTCCCCGATCACCGGCGCGGCGCTGGACGGGTGTTCTCTAAACTCTGGCGGCTTTTCCTCTTTTGAAAAAGCCAGCTGCTCATTAATCAATCTCGTATTCCCTACTTTCCCCGCCCACCAGCAAATATGATTGGTTGCAGTGAGACATGCCCACACGCTGAGTGATAGCTGTGTCACTGCACCCAATCACAGCAGCCGGTGGGCATTTCTATACTGTGCAGTAAAATAAATAAATAAATAATTAAAAAAACGGCGTGCGGTCCCCCCCTATTTTAATACCAGCCAGATAAAGCCATACGGCTGCAGGCTGGTATTCTCAGGATGGGGAGCCCCACGTTATGAGGAGCCCCCCAGCCTAACAATATCAGACAGCAGACGCCCAGAGTGGCTGCATACATTAGATGCTACAGTTCTGGAACTGTACCCGGCTCTTCCCGATTTGCCCTGGTGCGTTGGGAAATCGGGGTAATAAGGAGTTAATGGCAGCCCATAGCTGCCACTAACTCCTAGATTAATCATGTCAGGCATTTCCCCGAGATACCTTCCATGATTAATCTGTAATTACGGTAAATAAACACACACCTGAAAAATCCTTTATTAGAAATAAAAAACACAAACACATTTCCTGGTTCACCAATTTAATCAGCCCAAAAAAGCCCTCCATGTCCGGCGTAATCCAGGATGGTCCAGCGTTGCTACCAGCTCTGCTGCATGAAGGTGACCGGAGCAGCGGAAGACACATCCGCTCCTGTCAGCTCCACGCAACAACTGAGGTGAGTAGCGCGATCACCTGTGCTGTCACTGAGGATACTCGCGGCCACCGCTGGATCCAGTGACAGCGGGTAACCTCAGTGACAGCTCAGCTGATCACGCGGCTCTCTTCATTTGCTGCGTGGAGCTGACAGGAGCGGCGGTGTCTTCTGCTGCTCTGGTCACTAGAGTTGAGCGCGGTTCGTGGTTCGTGGTTCTCCAGTTCGCGGCTCGAGTGATTTTGGGGCATGTTCTAGATCGAACTAGAACTCGAGCTTTTTGCAAAAGCTCGGTAGTTCTAGAAACGTTCGAGAACGGTTCTAGCAGCCAAAAAACAGCTAAATCATAGCTTGGTTTCTGCTGTAATAGTGTAAGTCACTCTGTGAATCAAACTATTATCACATTTCAGTGTATAGTGTGCGTGAACAGCGCCTTCAGATCACTGCTGTTTCTATAATGGCGATCGCCATTTTTTTTTTTTTTTTTTCTTGTCTTCCTTCCCTAAGTGCGCGCGTCTTGTGGGGCGGGCCAGCATGTCAGCCAATCCCAGACACACACACAGCTAAGTGGACTTTGAGCCAGAGAAGCAACGGCATGTGTGATAGGATCTGCATGTCACATGTCCCTGCATTATAAAACCGGACATTTTCTTCACGGACGCCATTATCTGCCTTCTGCGTCTTTGGTGTCAGACATCACTGTCGCAGCTCCGTCTTCCTGAGTCCTATAGCCAATACAGCTGTATGCGCTGCATACACAGCGTTAGACAGCTTAGGGAGAGCACTTTATAGCAGTCCTTTTAAGGGCTCCAACCGGCAGGGTCAGAGAGCCATAGGTGACAGGTCCTGCAAACAGCAACAGCGTCTGTGTAGCCCAGGTCAGGGATTTCCTACCTGCATTTCACCATTAGGAGGGAATAGAAAGGCAGTCTTCCATTCCTCTACCCAGAGCACCACAATCCTGCCACTGTACCCTCTTGTCCTCTGCACACTCCAACTGATAACTAAGCCATTATACTAGCAAACACTCAGTGTACCTAGTGGCATCCTATACGTGGCTATTGGACTTTGCTATAGTCCCACTAGTGCAAAGACATTTGCAGAGCGCGTCTGCCTGCATTGCACACTACAACTCATTCTAACCAAGCCATTATACTAGCAAACACTCAGTGTACCTAGTGGCATCCTATACGTGGCTATTGGACTTTGCTATAGTCCCACTAGTGCAAAGACATTTGCAGAGCGCGTCTGCCTGCGTTGCACACTACAACTCATTCTAACCAAGCCATTATACTAGCAAACACTCAGTGTACCTAGTGGCATCCTATACGTGGCTATTGGACTTTGCTATAGTCCCACTAGTGCAAAGACATTTGCAGAGCGCGTCTGCCTGCGTTGCACACTACAACTCATTCTAACCAAGCCATTATACTAGCAAACACTCAGTGTACCTAGTGGCATCCTATACGTGGCTATTGGACTTTGCTATAGTCCCACTAGTGCAAAGACATTTGCAGAGCGCGTCTGCCTGCGTTGCACACTACAACTCATTCTAACCAAGCCATTATACTAGCAAACACTCAGTGTACCTAGTGGCATCCTATACGTGGCTATTGGACTTTGCTATAGTCCCACTAGTGCAAAGACATTTGCAGAGCGCGTCTGCCTGCGTTGCACACTACAACTCATTCTAACCAAGCCATTATACTAGCAAACACTCAGTGTACCTAGTGGCATCCTATACGTGGCTATTGGACTTTGCTATAGTCCCACTAGTGCAAAGACATTTGCAGAGCGCGTCTGCCTGCGTTGCACAGTACAACTCATTCTAACCAAGCCATTATACTAGCAAACACTCAGTGTACCTAGTGGCATCCTATACGTGGCTATTGGACTTTGCTATAGTCCCACTAGTGCAAAGACATTTGCAGAGCGCGTCTGCCTGCGTTGCACACTACAACTCATTCTAACCAAGCCATTATACTAGCAAACACTCAGTGTACCTAGTGGCATCCTATACGTGGCTATTGGACTTTGCTATAGTCCCACTAGTGCAAAGACATTTGCAGAGCGCGTCTGCCTGCGTTGCACACTACAACTCATTCTAACCAAGCCATTATACTAGCAAACACTCAGTGTACCTAGTGGCATCCTATACGTGGCTATTGGACTTTGCTATAGTCCCACTAGTGCAAAGACATTTGCAGAGCGCGTCTGCCTGCGTTGCACACTACAACTCATTCTAACCAAGCCATTATACTAGCAAACACTCAGTGTACCTAGTGGCATCCTATACGTGGCTATTGGACTTTGCTATAGTCCCACTAGTGCAAAGACATTTGCAGAGCGCGTCTGCCTGCGTTGCACACTACAACTCATTCTAACCAAGCCATTATACTAGCAAACACTCAGTGTACCTAGTGGCATCCTATACGTGGCTATTGGACTTTGCTATAGTCCCACTAGTGCAAAGACATTTGCAGAGCGCGTCTGCCTGCGTTGCACACTACAACTCATTCTAACCAAGCCATTATACTAGCAAACACTCAGTGTACCTAGTGGCATCCTATACGTGGCTATTGGACTTTGCTATAGTCCCACTAGTGCAAAGACATTTGCAGAGCGCGTCTGCCTGCGTTGCACACTACAACTCATTCTAACCAAGCCATTATACTAGCAAACACTCAGTGTACCTAGTGGCATCCTATACGTGGCTATTGGACTTTGCTATAGTCCCACTAGTGCAAAGACATTTGCAGAGCGCGTCTGCCTGCGTTGCACACTACAACTCATTCTAACCAAGCCATTATACTAGCAAACACTCAGTGTACCTAGTGGCATCCTATACGTGGCTATTGGACTTTGCTATAGTCCCACTAGTGCAAAGACATTTGCAGAGCGCGTCTGCCTGCGTTGCACACTACAACTCATTCTAACCAAGCCATTATACTAGCAAACACTCAGTGTACCTAGTGGCATCCTATACGTGGCTATTGGACTTTGCTATAGTCCCACTAGTGCAAAGACATTTGCAGAGCGCGTCTGCCTGCGTTGCACACTACAACTCATTCTAGCCAAGCCATTATACTAGCAAACACTCAGTGTACCTAGTGGCATCCTATACGTGGCTATTGGACTTTGCTATAGTCCCACTAGTGCAAAGACATTTGCAGAGCGCGTCTGCCTGCGTTGCACACTACAACTCATTCTAACCAAGCCATTATACTAGCAAACACTCAGTGTACCTAGTGGCATCCTATACGTGGCTATTGGACTTTGCTATAGTCCCACTAGTGCAAAGACATTTGCAGAGCGCGTCTGCCTGCGTTGCACACTACAACTCATTCTAACCAAGCCATTATACTAGCAAACACTCAGTGTACCTAGTGGCATCCTATACGTGGCTATTGGACTTTGCTATAGTCCCACTAGTGCAAAGACATTTGCAGAGCGCGTCTGCCTGCGTTGCACAGTACAACTCATTCTAACCAAGCCATTATACTAGCAAACACTCAGTGTACCTAGTGGCATCCTATACGTGGCTATTGGACTTTGCTATAGTCCCACTAGTGCAAAGACATTTGCAGAGCGCGTCTGCCTGCGTTGCACACTACAACTCATTCTAACCAAGCCATTATACTAGCAAACACTCAGTGTACCTAGTGGCATCCTATACGTGGCTATTGGACTTTGCTATAGTCCCACTAGTGCAAAGACATTTGCAGAGCGCGTCTGCCTGCGTTGCACACTACAACTCATTCTAACCAAGCCATTATACTAGCAAACACTCAGTGTACCTAGTGGCATCCTATACGTGGCTATTGGACTTTGCTATAGTCCCACTAGTGCAAAGACATTTGCAGAGCGCGTCTGCCTGCGTTGCACACTACAACTCATTCTAACAAAGCCATTATACTAGCAAACACTCAGTGTACCTAGTGGCATCCTATACGTGGCTATTGGACTTTGCTATAGTCCCACTAGTGCAAAGACATTTGCAGAGCGCGTCTGCCTGCGTTGCACACTACAACTCATTCTAACCAAGCCATTATACTAGCAAACACTCAGTGTACCTAGTGGCATCCTATACGTGGCTATTGGACTTTGCTATAGTCCCACTAGTGCAAAGACATTTGCAGAGCGCGTCTGCCTGCGTTGCACACTACAACTCATTCTAACCAAGCCATTATACTAGCAAACACTCAGTGTACCTAGTGGCATCCTATACGTGGCTATTGGACTTTGCTATAGTCCCACTAGTGCAAAGACATTTGCAGAGCGCGTCTGCCTGCGTTGCACACTACAACTCATTCTAACCAAGCCATTATACTAGCAAACACTCAGTGTACCTAGTGGCATCCTATACGTGGCTATTGGACTTTGCTATAGTCCCACTAGTGCAAAGACATTTGCAGAGCGCGTCTGCCTGCGTTGCACACTACAACTCATTCTAACCAAGCCATTATACTAGCAAACACTCAGTGTACCTAGTGGCATCCTATACGTGGCTATTGGACTTTGCTATAGTCCCACTAGTGCAAAGACATTTGCAGAGCGCGTCTGCCTGCGTTGCACACTACAACTCATTCTAACCAAGCCATTATACTAGCAAACACTCAGTGTACCTAGTGGCATCCTATACGTGGCTATTGGACTTTGCTATAGTCCCACTAGTGCAAAGACATTTGCAGAGCGCGTCTGCCTGCGTTGCACACTACAACTCATTCTAACCAAGCCATTATACTAGCAAACACTCAGTGTACCTAGTGGCATCCTATACGTGGCTATTGGACTTTGCTATAGTCCCACTAGTGCAAAGACATTTGCAGAGCGCGTCTGCCTGCGTTGCACACTACAACTCATTCTAACCAAGCCATTATACTAGCAAACACTCAGTGTACCTAGTGGCATCCTATACGTGGCTATTGGACTTTGCTATAGTCCCACTAGTGCAAAGACATTTGCAGCACGTCTGCCTGCGTTGCACACTCCAACTAATTATAACTAAGTTGCATTGTCAGGGATATTTATTCTTTATTATTCTGCTGTTAATAAAGCTAGACCACCACTGCAATCTTCACCACCTCTCAATTTTTACTACCACATTTTCAGTCCACAATCTTGTCGCAATCAACATGAGTGGCAAAATGACAGATGCTGGTGGAAAGGGGAAGAGGCGTGGTGGAAAAGGCAAAAAAGGTTTTGTCCGTGGGGAAGGTGGCAAAGCTCCATTATCATCTGCTGAAGATAGACCATCTACCAGCAAAAGTAAGATGTCTACTACTTACCGTGGACAATCCGATGTGCTCCCTTTGTTACGGACACGAACAACAGGAACAAAGGTAGATGATGGGCAAAAAAGGAAAATGCTTGAATGGATCTCAAGTGGTCCAACAAGTGCCCTCTCTGCCACTTCAAGTACCGCATCCAAAAAACACCAGTCCTCTGAGTTGTCATCCCAATCAAACTTGCTTTCTCCCAGCTCTGAAGTCTCCATCAGCCCTGCACAGTATGGTGGAACTGAGATGGCTGAGTCTGCAGAGCTGTTCAGTCACACTATAGCCTGGGAATCAGAGGTCTGCTCCCAAGCTACAGTGAGTACAGAACAGGAAATGGTCTGCAGTGATGCCCAGAACCTTTGTGACTCAGATTCAGGCCGTGAGGACCAAGTTTCTGAGCATAATGTTGACCCTTTGTCACAAACTGTAACACCTGTGGTTATAGACAATGAGGAACATACTGATGAAGATGAGACGCAGATACCCGATTGGGATGACAACTTAAATATTCCGTCAGGGCAAGAAGAGGCTCGGTCTGAGGGGGAGGGGAGTGCAAACACAACAATTGATGATGACGTTCTAGATCCCACCTACTGTCAACCCCCAGTCAGGCACTCGAGGAGGTCAACAGAGGCGGTGGAGGAGGATGCAACCGACGACGAAGTTACCTTGCGCCTTCCTGGACAGAGTCGGAGCACTGGTAGCACGTCTACAACTGCATCCTCAGCCACCACTCTGCCTATGAGCATTATTCGGGGTGGATCAACAGGTCGCATGGCCTCTAAGCCTTGCCTAGCCTGGTCCTTTTTTCACATCGAAAAAGATCGCCCAACTCATGTGATATGTAACATTTGTCATGATTCTGTTAGTAGAGGTCAAAACCTCAGCAGTTTGACAACTTCTTCCATGAATCGTCACATGACTAAATATCATAAGTCCCGGTGGGAAGCTCACCGTGCTGCAATGCGGCCTAGTGGAGCGAACCATCCACCGCCCGCCCCTTCCACTGCATCCGCGCGCTCTTCATCTTCTAGGACTGTGGGGACAGCTGCCACACCTGTTTTTCCACGCAAAACTTCCACCACTGTAACCGCAACAGGCAGTTTGCTTGTAAGGTCGTCAGTTGGTTTGGAAGGGGAAACAAGTGAGTGTGTACAGCTCTCTCAGACATCGATAGCACCAACGTTGGATGAAGGCAACATCATGTCTCCGCCTGCACTTTCCTCACAAACCTGCATTTTTCAAGGGACACCCTACTCAACACCGTCTACACACAGCAGCCAGATCTCTGTCCCTCAGATGTGGTCAAATAAAAGGCCACTTCCTCCGACCCATGACAAAGCTAAGAGGTTGACTCTATCCCTCTGTAAGCTGTTGGCTACCGAAATGCTGCCTTTCCGCCTAGTGGACACACAGGATTTTAGAGACCTTATGTCTGTCGCTGTGCCCCAGTACCAGATGCCTAGTCGCCACTACTTCTCTAAGAAAGGTGTGCCCGCGCTACACCAGCATGTCGCACACAACATCACCGCTTCCTTGAGAAACTCTGTGTGTGAACGGGTGCATTTCACCACCGATACTTGGACCAGTAAGCATGGACAGGGACGTTACATGTCGCTGACTGGGCACTGGGTAACTATGGTGATAGATGGTGAAGGGTCTGCTGCACAAGTCTTGCCGTCCCCACGACTTGTGTGTCAATCCTCTGTCTGTCCAAGTTCCGCCACTGCTTCTGCATCCTCCACCTCATCTGGGTCCTCCACCTCCGCCCCAAGCCTGCCTGGTCAGGCCACCAGCGTTCTCACTGCGCAGAAGGAATCACGCACCCCTCATTACTATGCTGGCAGCAGAGCGCAACGGCATCAGGCGGTCTTTAGCTTGACATGTCTTGGTAATAAGAGTCACACAGCTGAGGAGTTGTGGTCAGCTTTGCGGTCCGAGTTTAATAAATGGTTGTCTCCACTCAAACTGCAGCCTGGTAAGGCCGTGTGCGACAATGCTGCAAACCTGGGTGCGGCACTTCGCCTGGGCAAGGTGACACACGTACCTTGTATGGCTCACGTGTTGAACCTTGTCGTGCAGCAATTTTTAACACACTATCCCGGCCTAGATGGCCTTCTGAACAGGGCACGAAAACTGTCAGCTCACTTCCGCCGTTCAAGCGCCGCAGCAGAGCGACTTGCATCGCTCCAGAAGTCTTTCGGCCTGCCGGTTCATCGCCTGAAATGCGATGTGGCGACACGCTGGAATTCAACTCTCCACATGTTACAGCGACTGTGGCAGCACCGCAGAGCCCTGGTGCAATACGTCATGACGTATAGCCTGGGCCAACGAGATGCAGAGGTGGGGCAGATCACCCTGATGGAGTGGTCTCAGATCAAGGACCTATGCACCCTTCTGCACAGTTTCGACATGGCGACGAATATGTTTAGCTCTGACAATGCCATTATCAGCATGACGATTCCAGTCATTTACATGCTGGAGCACACGCTAAACACTATTCGGAGTCAGGGGGTGGGACAACATGAAGGGGAGGAACTACAGGAGGATTCATATGCGCAAGGGACAACAACATCACGAAGGTCCAGACGTTCATCATCACCAACGCAGCAGGCATGGGACCATGGGGGACAGGGATCGACAAGGGCGCATAGTAGCAGGCGAAATGTTGAGCAAGGTGCAGGAGAACATGAAGAAATGGAGGACGAACTGTCCATGGACATGGAAGACTCAGCGGATGAGGGAGACCTTGGTCAAATTTCAGTTGAAAGAGGTTGGGGTCAGATGTCAGAGGAAGAAAGAACGGGTAGCACCTCTATGCCACAAACACAGCATGGACTTGGTCCGCATGGCTGCGCAAGACACATGAGTGCCTTTTTGTTGCACTACCTCCAACATGACAGTCGTATTGTCAAAATTAGAAGTGATGATGACTACTGGATTGCCACACTATTAGATCCCCGGTACAAGTCCAAATTTTGTGACATAATTCCAGCCATAGAAAGGGACGCACGTATGCAGGAGTATCAGCAGAAGCTGTTACTAGATCTTAGCTCGGCTTTTCCACCAAACAACCGTGCAGGTGCAGGGAGTGAATCTCCCAGTTGTAACTTGACAAACATGGGACGGTCTCGTCATCTTCAACAGTCTACCCGTACCAGTAGGACCTTTTCTGGTGCCGGTAACAGCAATTTTATGGAATCTTTTCATAATTTTTTTAGACCCTCTTTTGCAAGGCCACCAGAGACAACAAGTCTGACACATAGTCAACGGCTGGAGAGGATGATACAGGAGTATCTCCAAATGAACATCGATGCCATGACTGTGCAACTGGAGCCTTGCTCCTTTTGGGCTTCAAACCTACAAAAATGGCCAGAGCTCGCAACTTACGCCTTGGAGATTTTGTCGTGTCCAGCTGCCAGCGTTGTCTCTGAACGTGTATTCAGTGCTGCTGGGTGTGTGCTGACAGATAAGCGCACGCGTCTGTCCAGTGACAATGTGGACAGACTGACGTTCATCAAAATGAACAAGTCATGGATCCAGAAGGAATTTACTACCCCTGTGTCATCCTGGGGAGAGTAAATGCTTGTGGATTTGGAATGTGCTTGATGCAAATCAAAACATCCTGTTTGCAACTAGGGCCCAAGTGCTGCCACTGATGGGGTGGGTGTCTGTGTGGCCCAATTTTTGGAAAAAAGGGAGACTCCGCTTGGAGTAACCCTTGCTTGCTGTGTTTTTAAAAGAAGCCAAGATGAACAGAGCTGGGATCAGGAAAGACTTTGCTACCTACCCCGGTGTCATCCTGTGGACGGCTAAGAATAGCGTATTTTTGAATGTGCTTGATGCAAATCAAAACATCCTGTTTGCAACTAGGGCCCAAGTGCTGCCACTGATGGGGTGGGTGTCTGTGTGGCCCAATTTTTGGAAAAAAGGGAGACTCCGCTTGGAGTAACCCTTGCTTGCTGTGTTTTTAAAAGAAGCCAAGATGAACAGAGCTGGGATCAGGAAAGACTTTGCTACCTACCCCGGTGTCATCCTGTGGACGGCTAAGAATAGCGTATTTTTGAATGTGCTTGATGCAAATCAAAACATCCTGTTTGCAACTAGGGCCCAAGTGCTGCCACTGATGTGGTGGGTGTCTGTGTGGCCCAATTTTTGGAAAAAAGGGGAGACTCCGCTTGGAGTAACCCTTGCTTACATTGTTTTTAAAAGAAGCCAAGATGAACAAGTCATGGGTCAGCAAAGACTTTGCTACCTACCCCGGTGTCATCCTGGGGACGGCTAAGAATAGCGTATTTTTGAATGTGCTTGATGCAAATCAAAACATCCTGTTTGCAACTAGGGCCCAAGTGCTGCCACTGATGTGGTGGGTGTCTGTGTGGCCCAATTTTTGGAAAAAAGGGAGACTCCGCTTGGAGTAACCCTTGCTTGCTGTGTTTTTAAAAGAAGCCAAGATGAACAGAGCTGGGATCAGGAAAGACTTTGCTACCTACCCCGGTGTCATCCTGGGGACGGATAAGAATGGCGTATTTTTGAATGTGCTTGATGCAAATCTAGCTGTGAAGTGTACAACTGGGGCACAACTGCTGCCACTGAATGGGTGGGTGTGTGTGGGGCCCAATTTTTGGAAAAAAGGGGAGACTCCGCTTGGAGTAACCCTTGCTTACATTGTTTTTAAAAGAAGCCAAGATGAACAAGTCATGGGTCAGCAAAGACTTTGCTACCTACCCCAGTGTCATCCTGGGGACGGCTAAGAATAGCGTATTTTTGAATGTGCTTGATGCAAATCAAAACATCCTGTTTGCAACTAGGGCCCAAGTGCTGCCACTGATGGGGTGGGTGTCTGTGTGGCCCAATTTTTGGAAAAAAGGGAGACTCCGCTTGGAGTAACCCTTGCTTGCTGTGTTTTTAAAAGAAGCCAAGATGAACAGAGCTGGGATCAGGAAAGACTTTGCTACCTACCCCGGTGTCATCCTGGGGACGGATAAGAATGGCGTATTTTTGAATGTGCTTGATGCAAATCTAGCTGTGAAGTGTACAACTGGGGCACAACTGCTGCCACTGAATGGGTGGGTGTGTGTGGGGCCCAATTTTTGGAAAAAAGGGGAGACTCCCCTTGGAGTAACCCTTGCTTACATTGTTTTTAAAAGAAGCCAAGATGAACAAGTCATGGGTCAGCAAAGACTTTGCTACCTACCCCGGTGTCATCCTGGGGACGGCTAAGAATAGCGTATTTTTGAATGTGCTTGATGCAAATCAAAACATCCTGTTTGCAACTAGGGCCCAAGTGCTGCCACTGATGTGGTGGGTGTCTGTGTGGCCCAATTTTTGGAAAAAAGGGAGACTCCGCTTGGAGTAACCCTTGCTTGCTGTGTTTTTAAAAGAAGCCAAGATGAACAGAGCTGGGATCAGGAAAGACTTTGCTACCTACCCCGGTGTCATCCTGGGGACGGATAAGAATGGCGTATTTTTGAATGTGCTTGATGCAAATCTAGCTGTGAAGTGTACAACTGGGGCACAACTGCTGCCACTGAATGGGTGGGTGTGTGTGGGGCCCAATTTTTGGAAAAAAGGGGAGACTCCGCTTGGAGTAACCCTTGCTTACATTGTTTTTAAAAGAAGCCAAGATGAACAAGTCATGGGTCAGCAAAGACTTTGCTACCTACCCCAGTGTCATCCTGGGGACGGCTAAGAATAGCGTATTTTTGAATGTGCTTGATGCAAATCAAAACATCCTGTTTGCAACTAGGGCCCAAGTGCTGCCACTGATGGGGTGGGTGTCTGTGTGGCCCAATGTTTGGAAAAAAGGGAGACTCCGCTTGGAGTAACCCTTGCTTGCTGTGTTTTTAAAAGAAGCCAAGATGAACAGAGCTGGGATCAGGAAAGACTTTGCTACCTACCCCGGTGTCATCCTGTGGACGGCTAAGAATAGCGTATTTTTGAATGTGCTTGATGCAAATCAAAACATCCTGTTTGCAACTAGGGCCCAAGTGCTGCCACTGATGGGGTGGGTGTCTGTGTGGCCCAATTTTTGGAAAAAAGGGAGACTCCGCTTGGAGTAACCCTTGCTTGCTGTGTTTTTAAAAGAAGCCAAGATGAACAGAGCTGGGATCAGGAAAGACTTTGCTACCTACCCCGGTGTCATCCTGTGGACGGCTAAGAATAGCGTATTTTTGAATGTGCTTGATGCAAATCAAAACATCCTGTTTGCAACTAGGGCCCAAGTGCTGCCACTGATGGGGTGGGTGTCTGTGTGGCCCAATTTTTGGAAAAAAGGGAGACTCCGCTTGGAGTAACCCTTGCTTACATTGTTTTTAAAAGAAGCCAAGATGAACAAGTCATGGGTCAGCAAAGACTTTGCTACCTACCCCGGTGTCATCCTGGGGACGGCTAAGAATAGCGTATTTTTGAATGTGCTTGATGCAAATCAAAACATCCTGTTTGCAACTAGGGCCCAAGTGCTGCCACTGATGTGGTGGGTGTCTGTGTGGCCCAATTTTTGGAAAAAAGGGAGACTCCGCTTGGAGTAACCCTTGCTTGCTGTGTTTTTAAAAGAAGCCAAGATGAACAGAGCTGGGATCAGGAAAGACTTTGCTACCTACCCCGGTGTCATCCTGGGGACGGATAAGAATGGCGTATTTTTGAATGTGCTTGATGCAAATCTAGCTGTGAAGTGTACAACTGGGGCACAACTGCTGCCACTGAATGGGTGGGTGTGTGTGGGGCCCAATTTTTGGAAAAAAGGGGAGACTCCGCTTGGAGTAACCCTTGCTTACATTGTTTTTAAAAGAAGCCAAGATGAACAACTCATGGGTCAGCAAAGACTTTGCTACCTACCCCAGTGTCATCCTGGGGACGGCTAAGAATAGCGTATTTTTGAATGTGCTTGATGCAAATCAAAACATCCTGTTTGCAACTAGGGCCCAAGTGCTGCCACTGATGGGGTGGGTGTCTGTGTGGCCCAATTTTTGGAAAAAAGGGAGACTCCGCTTGGAGTAACCCTTGCTTGCTGTGTTTTTAAAAGAAGCCAAGATGAACAGAGCTGGGATCAGGAAAGACTTTGCTACCTACCCCGGTGTCATCCTGGGGACGGCTAAGAATAGCGTATTTTTGAATGTGCTTGATGCAAATCAAAACATCCTGTTTGCAACTAGGGCCCAAGTGCTGCCACTGATGGGGTGGGTGTCTGTGTGGCCCAATTTTTGGAAAAAAGGGAGACTCCGCTTGGAGTAACCCTTGCTTGCTGTGTTTTTAAAAGAAGCCAAGATGAACAGAGCTGGGATCAGGAAAGACTTTGCTACCTACCCCGGTGTCATCCTGGGGACGGCTAAGAATAGCGTATTTTTGAATGTGCTTGATGCAAATCAAAACATCCTGTTTGCAACTAGGGCCCAAGTGCTGCCACTGATGGGGTGGGTGTCTGTGTGGCCCAATTTTTGGAAAAAAGGGAGACTCCGCTTGGAGTAACCCTTGCTTGCTGTGTTTTTAAAAGAAGCCAAGATGAACAGAGCTGGGATCAGGAAAGACTTTGCTACCTACCCCGGTGTCATCCTGGGGACGGTTAAGAATAGCGTATTTTTGAATGTGCTTGATGCAAATCTAGCTGTGAAGTGTACAACTGGGGCCCAAGTGCTGCCACTGAAGGGGTGGGTGTGTGTGGGGCCCAATTTTTGGAAAAAAGGGAGACTCCGCTTGGAGTAACCCTTGCTTGCTGTGTTTTTAAAAGAAGCCAAGATGAACAGAGCTGGGATCAGGAAAGACTTTGCTACCTACCCCGGTGTCATCCTGGGGACGGATAAGAATGGCGTATTTTTGAATGTGCTTGATGCAAATCTAGCTGTGAAGTGTACAACTGGGGCACAACTGCTGCCACTGAAGGGGTGGGTGTGTGGGGCCCAATTTTTGGAAAAAAGGGAGACTCCGCTTGGAGTCACCTTGCGGTGTTTTACATGACTTTAGAAGGGCGTGCCATGCCTATATCTGTGTGTCCTCCTCTTTTTCCTTGTCCAGCTGTTTTGTTTTCGCATGAGTACATGTCCTTGTCACTTTCCCATGTGTTTGTGTTGTGTTGTGAGTTGTTTGTCACCTTTTGGACACCTTTGAGGGTGTTTTCTAGGTGTTTTACTGTGTTTGTGATTGCCTGCCATTGTTTCCTATGGGCTCGAGTTCGGTTCGTCGAACGTTCGACGAGCCGAACTCGAGCCAGACCCCCCGTTCGGCGAACCGCCTCGAGCCGAACCGGGACCGGTTCGCTCATCTCTACTGGTCACCTTCATGCAGCAGAGCTGGAAGCGACGCTGGACCATCCTGGATTACGTGGGACATGGAGGGCTTTGTCGGGCTGATTAAATTGGTGAACCAGGGAATGTGTTTGTGTTTTTTATTTCTAATAAAGGATTTTTCAGGTGTGTGTGTTTATTTACTGTAATTTACAGATCAATCATGGAAGGTATCTCGGGGAGACGCCTGACATGATTAATCTAGGAATTAGTGGCAGCTATGGGCTGCCATTAACTCCTTATTACCCCGATTTGCCAATGCACCAGGGCAAATCGGGAAGAGCTGGGTACTGTCCCAGAACAGTCGCATCTAATGTATGCAGCCATTCTGGGCGGCTGCTGACTGATATTGTTAGGCTGGGGGGCTCCCCATAACTTGGAGCTCCCCATCCTGAGAATACAGAGCCTTCAGCCGTATGGCTTTATCTGGCTGGTATTACAATAGCCGTTTTTTTAATTATTTATTTATTTTACTGCACAGTATAGACACGCCCATCAGCTGCTGTGATTGGGTGCAGTGTGACACCTGTCACGCGGCGTGGGGGCATGTCTCACTGCAACCAATCCTAGGCACTGGTGGGCGGGGAAAGCAGGGAATACGAGATTGTTTAATCAGCAGCCGGCTTTTTCAAATTAGAAAAAGCCGCCGGAGCTGTGTGAACGCCGTGCAGCGCCGCGCCGGGGATCAGGGATCGGTGAGTATGAGAGAGGGGGGGAAACTTCAGTCACTCGGGGGATTAACAGTCACCGGTGAATCCTTCACAGGTGACCGCTAATCAGTACATGGCACACAGACAGAGCCGCGGTATGACAATGAAGTCGGGTGAAGTTCACCCGAGTTCATTCTCATCCCGCTACTCTGTCTTCCGACATGTAGTAATGACATTTTGCATCACACACGGACATTTCTCACGGACAACATAACCACACATCTGTGCAAGGAACGTTTTATTTGGACTCCCATAGGCTAACATTATGTCCGTGTGTGCGTGCTCCATCCCAAAAACGAAAATGCTTCCATGCCAAACAGAGCAAAAAACATGGGACGCACACGAACACACGGAAGATCAAATAACACGCACGTGTGCCTTTAAACATAAAAAAAATATGTGCACATTTAATCTTATCTCCGGTATGTACGGAAACGGACCAAACACTCACGTTTTCAACGGATGTTTGTTGCGGGCCTTAGACTTAGTTTTGATTTTGACTACTTGACAATTAACTTGCTTATTATTAAATAAAAAATTTCAAAGTAGAAAACCTGACTCTGAAGCTCTTTATACTTTAATAATATCAAATTCGTGATGTATAATTTATTTACTTTGATTTATCTATTTTACTCACTTATATAGCACCAAGGTAGAGTATAATTTTGTACCGTGTTAGCCAGTAGATAGAAAAAAAATGTTGGAAAGAACTGAGAGTCCTCAGTGGTTGATTTCTTTTAATTGCATTTTTTTTTTTTTGCTTGGTTCAGTTCTGGAGGATACAGACAAGCTGTGGTGCTGCCCATTTCTATATATGAAGATCCTCCCTCCATAAACCCAGAAGTTACATCTATTGCACAAATTTAGCAAGTTTCATGTTTATCCCTTTTTTTTATGTAATTGTCTATATAGTACCTTGTTTTTCGAACTATAAGATGCACGTTTTCTCCCCCAAATGTTGGGGGAAAGTGGGGGGTGCGTCTTATAGTCTGAATGTAGGTCTGTGAAGAATGAGGGTGCTGCGTTGGAGTGGGTCATCGGCGGCACGAGCAGGCTGTAGCAGCGCCTGCCATGACCATGTGGACCCTCTCATTACATATGCACGCCCATCCTCCCGACCATCTATCAGCGCTGAAGCCAAGGCTGACAGGTGGGCGGGGTGATGGGCGGGGGATGCGCGCTTACTTAACAGCCTTCCTGCATGATCACCCCTGGCAACTACAGCCTGGAGTGTTCATGTGCGGCTGTATGCACTGCTCCCCGTGCATCATCATGAGAGTTGAGTGCGGTTCACGGTTCGAGGTTCTCCAGTTCGCGGCTCGAGTGATTTTGGGGGCTGTTCTACATCGAACTAGAACTCGAGCTTTTTGCTAACGCTCGATAGTTCTAGATACGTTCGAGAACGGTTCTAGCAGCAAAAAGACAAGCTAATTACTAGCTGGCTTTCCGCTGTAATAGTGTGAGTCACTCTGTGACTCACACTATTATGAAATTTCAGCGTATAGTGTGCGGGAACAGCACATTCAGATCACTGCTGTATGGATACTGGCGATCACCAATTTTTTTTTTCCTTGTCTTCCTTCCCTAAGCGCGCGCGTGTAGTGGGGCGGGCCAGCATGTCAGCCAATCCCAAAAACACACACAGCTAAATGGACTTTTAGCCAGAGAAGCAACGGCATGTGTGATAGGATGTCCATGTCACATGTCCATGCATTATAAAAAAAGACATTTTCCTCCGGCACGCCATTATCTGCCTTCTGCGTCTTGGTGTCAGTCACCGCTTGCGTAACTCCTGTCTCCGATACTGCTGTGTACGCTCTATACACAGCGCTATAGAGAATAGGGATAGAAGTTTCTATTAGTCCTTGTAAGTGCTAATACCGGCAGGGTCAAAGCCATAGGTGACAGTCAGGTCCGTGAAAACAGATTTTAACAGCTACACAAGATGACAGCGTCTGTGTAGCTAAGGTCAGGGATTTCCTCGCTGCATTTCCCTATTAGGAGGGATAGAAAGGGAGGCTTCCTTTCCTCTACCCAGACCCACAACCCTGCCACTGTACCCTCCTGCACTTTGCACACTCAAACTCATTGTTACTAAGCCATTATACTAGCAAACACTGAGGAAACGTAGTGGCATCCTAAAAGTGGCTGTTGGACTTCCATTAGTGTCCCACTGGTGCAAATCTATGTGCAGCACCTCTGCATTGCACACTCAAACTCATTGTTACTAAGCCATTATACTAGCAAACACTGAGTAAACTTAGTGGCATCCTAAAAGTGGCTGTTGGACTTCCATTAGTGTCCCACTGGTGCAAACCTATGTGCAGCACCTCTGCATTGCACACTCAAACTCATTGTTACTAAGCCATTATACTAGCAAACACTGAGTAAACTTAGTGGCATCCTAAAAGTGGCTGTTGGACTTCCATTAGTGTCCCACTGGTGCAAACCTATGTGCAGCACCTCTGCATTGCACACTCAAACTCATTGTTACTAAGCCATTATACTAGCAAACACTAAGTAAACTTAGTGGCATCCTAAAAGTGGCTGTTGGACTTCCATTAGTGTCCCACTGGTGCAAACCTATGTGCAGCACCTCTGCATTGCATACTCAAACACATTGTTTCTAAGCCATTATACTAGCAAACACTGAGTAAACTTAGTGGCATCCTAAAAGTGGCTGTTGGACTTCATTATTGTCCCACTGGTGCAAAGCTATTTCTAGCACCTCTGCATGACACCCTCCTGCTCTGTTTTTAATAAGCTATAATAATAGCAAAAAATGCTGCCATTTAGTGGCATACAAGAAGTGGCTGTTGGATTTCCATTAGTGTCCCACTGGTGAAAAGCTATTTGCAGCACCTCTGTATGACACCCTCCTGCACATTTTGCTACGCTAATTTTATAGCAAACTCAGGGAATTCCTTGCTGCATTTGATCATTCGGAGGGATAGAAAGTGATGCTTTCTTTACTGTCCTGGTACCCACAGAACACGGCCACTGTACCCACCTGTCCACTTTTGCCACGCTATTTAATTTGCCCAAAGAGCTGACTCTTTTTCTGCCTTCCTAAAATTGTCTGGAATACTAAGTTAGTGTTCCTTTGCTGCCAAGCAAGGTACAACACATGTGCATTCTACACTCCTTTCCATTTCTGGAATGCAATTATTAACTGCAGGTAGTCCAGCCAATCTGTGACGAAGGTGCAGGTGTGGATATAATGTAGCCTGCATCCAATGTTGGTTTTCTTGATGTCTGACAGCTCAACAATACCATCTGTTTCCATTTCCAAAACAAGTGATTACCTGCCAATCACACTCCCTGTTGCGTGTAAAGGGGTGGAAGTTCAGTGTGAAAAACCATGTGAGACTGCTGTCCCCACAGTCACAGAGGATGAAGAGTACGCAGATGCACTTGATGGGGCAGGCGGTGGTTGCACAGGCACGCTAGGCCGCATTGTAGCACAGTGAAATTCCCATTGCGACTTATGCTTCATTTTAAGTCGTGTACAGGGTGGGCTCCCCAGTATGCAGCAAAACCAGGCAACAGGAAAAGGACTCTAGTCAGTTGGGTTGATAAATGATTGTTTAACTTTACCAAAACAAACAATAAGAACCATGCATACAATTTAAATAATTGAACAATCTATTCTGTTGCCTACTACCTGCTAATCCCTCTGCGTAGCAATAATTGTGTGTTCGTGCGTGTGTGTGTATGTGTGTGTCTGTGCGAACACGACTTACCAGTGGCGCATCACAAGAGCTTCCAAGTTATCTACCTAAACATAGACAAAACACATTACCTCCCCTGAATACCCTTGTTAGCTGAAGCCTCACAGATAAGGCAGATGATAACAGAGTGAATGCAAACCACACAGCTCTGCAACACAGTCATGGAAATCTTGAAAAGCAACAGTCAATGCAAACATGTGTCGCTGTACCTCTATGATTTAAACTGTACGTGACAATTTGACAGTGCAGAGGCAGCAAGTCTTATTGTCTATATAGTCGGCCTACAAAGAACAGATATGTGTTTTGCTAATAAAACAAAGTGTTTAGTGCCCGCATTATTGTCTGGGCACAGCCTACCATACCCGGGTACTGTGATGTCCAGTTGCCAGAAATACAGACTTTACGCTCCTCTCACGGTAAGCAGTATAGACAGCACCGTAAGAATGTTGGTCTGTGGCACAGGATGCTGCTCACTGGCGTTACGGTACTCCTCACCAAACTCCAAAATTACTCCCCTCACAATTGAACAAAGTGTTTCCGCGGTGGCTCCTTGCTGTAACACACACCTTTAGCTTTTCCTTCTGTTCATAGACAGCATCTCCAAGTCCACACCCGAAGAGCAATTTCTCCTCCACGTCTAAGTGTGGAGAGGCAGCTAGTGCGCATGCGTGTGCCGATTTAGCCCAGCCGCGGCCTAACTACAGTGTTTCGCCTAGTGAGTATGCTCAGCCTGACTGTGCCATTCCTGAGGCTAAGTCTTCAATTCGGGATACAGCGCATGCTTCCACACTTAGTGCGAAAAGCCTCTTTGCACAGGTACTTGCACTCCGTGCCGGGTCTAAGTCCTGTTTTGTGCCTAGACACCATGCTAAAGATGATAGTCTTTTTTCAGAGACTGTATTTCATGCTACTGAGCATGATCAGGCACTTACTGCATCAGAGACTAGGTCCGATAATGAACTCTTTGGCCCTGCCCTTGATGTGGGGGGCCCATATACACCACAGGGCATCAGGTGTCCTGACGATGTGGCCAGGCCACTCCCAAATGGCTTGCAGAGGCCCGCCCCTATGACTTGTCACCTCATTATTGATGGTCAGACGATGACTGGTGAGGTGTTTGTGTCGTGGCAGCCATGAGGTCATTATTGAAGTTGCGGTTCCAAATAGGACACTAGTTATGCCACTCATGACGTGACACTCTGCTTTTGTCTCCAGGAGGTGCATTGTGGTCCACCCTGGTTTGGGGCGGACCCAGGTTATAAAACGGGCTGGAGCCAACAAGGAGGTGCGCAGTCTTCTATTATGCTCCGAAAGAACACACCTCCATGTGTTGCACCCATTGCGACATTAGGCCAGAGGTAGGCAGGGATAGGGCGTCGATGCAGGCCGCCACCACAGTTGGTAACGCTGAACGGTTAAGACCAGCTCCTGTCCTACCAGTCCTGCTTGTGCAGCCCTGTGGCATTAACAGGCCTGCTGCTGCTGATGCGCCTGCTGTCCACAGGTGTGGCCCCAATACACACGCTCAGTGTACTCAATGGCCCCTGTGATGTTAACAGGGAGTTACTGGGCTGGGTGGGCGTGTGGACCCTGTGACGCTAATAGGGCTCCCAGTCTCCAGATCCGAGTGGCGTCTAACTCGCTTCAGGCTACTATTAGTTTCATAGCCAAACAGCTATGTATCCTCCACCTAACCTTCCAGTTGCCAACCTCTCCTTTTCCATCTGGGAGCACGGTGGACACTGACTGCTGATGGGGATATATACCATTCTCTTTCTTTTCTTATTAATTTTCGTTATATAGCGGTAACATAGTATATACCACCTTATCCAAATCTGCCAGTCCCACCATAACAGATGGTGTTTCTTCAGCAAATGTTACTTTTGCTTAACCACCAAACCCACGGACAAAAACTTTTTTCCCCTTTCCAACACACCTGTTCCCCTTTCCACCAGCATCTGTCCTTTTTCAACTCATTTTGTATATGACCAAAAGTGCAACTCTGCAGGGACACCGTACTCAATGCCATCTCAGCACAGCAGCCAGCCCTCGGTCCCTCAGATGTGGACAAGTAAAAGACCATTTCCTCCTATCCATGACAAAGCATTGAGATTCACTCTGTGCAGCACCGGTGTTTAGTGGAAAAGCAGATCTAAGATTGCGTACCACCTTCTGCAGATACTCCTGTATACGTGCGTCCCTTTCTATTGTAGGAATTATTTTGTCAAATTTTGTCTTGTTCCGGGGATCCAACAGTGTGGCAACCCAGTAGTTAGCATTACTTCGAATTCGTACAATCCGAGGGTCATGTTGTAGGTAGTGCAGCAAGAAGGCGCTCATGTGTCCTGTGCATCCAAGAGGACCAAGTCCTTGGTGTGTTGGTGGCAGAGAGGTGAGAATCGTGCCTCCTTCCTCTGCCCTCTCCCCCCAACCTCGCACAACCGAAATGTGAGCAACCTCTCACTCATCTGCTGAGTCTTCCATGCCCATCGCCAGTTCGTCCTCCATTTCTTCATGGGCTCCTGTACCTTCCTCAACACTTTTTGCTGATACTATGCGCCCTTGTTAATCCCTCTCCCCCACCATGACTGCCGCCTAGGTGCCGCTGACCATCTGGACCTCGTAGATCTTGTTATCCCTTCCGCATATGACTCCTCCTGTACTTCCTCCCCTTCCTCTTGTCCCAACACCTGACTCCGAATAATGGTTACAATGTGCTCCATCATGTAGATGACCAGAATTGTCACGCTTAGAATGGCATTGCCAGTGCTAAACATCTTCATCGACATTTGTAAACTGTGTAGAAGGGTGCATAGGTCCTTGATCTGACACCACTCCAGCAGCGTGATCTGCACCACCTCTGGATCAAGTTAGGCCAGGCTATATGTCATAACGTATTGCAGCAGGGTTCGGCGGTGCTGCCACAAACGCTGCAACATGTGCAGATTCAAATTCCTGCGTGTCGGCACATCGCATTTCAGGCGTTTAACCACCATACCTAAAGACTTCTGGAGCGACGAAAGTTGTTGAGCTGCTGTGTGCGAACGATGGAAGTGAGCACATAGCGAGCATTCCCGCTGCACAAGGCCATGTAGGCCGGGATGGTGTTTTAAAAATTTCTGGAGAATTAGATTCAACACGTGAGCCACACAAGGCACGTGTGTCACATTGTCACGGCGAAGGGCCGCACCCATGTTTGCATCATTGTCACACCCGGCCTTCCCTGGCTGCTGGTTGAGTGGAGACAACCATTGATGAAATTTGGTCTCCAGAGCTGACCGTCCACAATTTCTCAGCGGTGTGACTCACATTTCCCATACATTTCAAAGTAAACATTTGACCGCATGATGGCATTGAGCTCTGCTGCCAGCATTGTAAGGAGGTGTGTGGTTTTCCTTGTGCACAGTTACAAGGAAGGGTGCCCTGACCACACAGGGTTTGGGCTGAGGTGAAGGACCCACACGAGGTTGAGGAGGCAGAAGCAGTGTATTAACTTCTACATACAGAGGAAGGATTGATACAACTCGTGGGGACAGCAAGACTTGTACAGCAGACCCTTCTCCATCTCTCCCCATAGTAACCCATTGCCCAGTCAGCGACATGTAACGCCCCTGTCCATGCTTACTGGGCCAAGTATCTGTGGTGAAATGCACCCTGCCACACAGTTTCTCAAAGAAGCGGTGATGTTTGGTGCGACATGCTGGTGTAGCGCATGCACGCCTTTGTTGGAGAAGGAGTGGCGCCTGGGCATCGGCTCTTGGGGCACTGCGATGGGCATAAGGTCTCAAAAATCCTTGGTTAAAAAGGAAAGGAAGCATTTTGGTAGCCAACAGTTTGCAGATGATGAAAGTCAAACTCTAAGCCATGTCATGCCCTTCTAAAAGCATGTAAAACACAGCAAGGGGACTCCAACCACAGTCTCCCTCATTTCCACTAATTGGGCCACACACACCCCACTTGACTGGCATCAGTTGACCCCCATTTTCAAGATGAAAAAGATGCTTTGCATGAAGCACTCTCAAAAATACGCGTGCCTTTCACCTCCCCTGGCTGAACCAGGGGAAGAAAAGTCCTCTGAGAGCCATGACTTGTTCATCTTGGTTCTTTTTTCAAAAGCGAGGGGACTCCAACCACAGTCTCCCTCATTTCCACTAATTGGGCCACACACACCCCACTTGACTGGCATCAGTTGACCCCATTTTCAAGATGAAAAAGATCCTTTGCATGAAGCACTCTCAAAAATACGCATGCCTTTCGCCTCCCCTGGCTGAGCCAGGGGAAGAAAAGTCCTCTGAGAGCCATGACTTGTTCATCTTGGTTCTTTTTTCAAAAGCGAGGGGACTCCAACCACAGTCTCCCTCATTTCCACTAATTGGGCCACACACACCCCACTTGACTGGCATCAGTTGACCCCATTTTCAAGATTTTTAACACAGAGCTAAGGGAAAGCCACTTGTTCAGATTTTAGCAAATTGCCATATTTTTAAAAGTACCAGGCAGGTAAACCTGGCATGGATCTAAGACTAACCTCTCTGCTCTTCATACAGGTATATATTTAATTTATCTGCTGTGATTAACCCTTTTATAGCCTGCATCTTTAAACCCATCTTGCAAGTCTCATTCAACGGTATACATTTCTTCCATCTTATTGAGTTTGATGCCTCTTACTGTACAGTCATCTTGTTTGTTCAAAGATTTTATAATTCATGTTTGGCTGCAAGCTTGTTTGTTTGTCCTTTGCATCATATTGTCTCATGCTGTCTAAGGGTACCACTAAACGACGTACCAGTGATTCGGACCACAATATGCCCTGGTCAGGATCGCTAATGCGTCGCAACTTGATCGCTGATGAGCTGTCAATCAGGCAGATCTCACCAGCGACAAGCGACCAGCCACCAGCGACTCTGTGCTTGGTAACAAGGGTAAATAATGGGCAACTAAGCAAAGCGTTTTGGTTGGTTACCCGATATTTATCCTAGTTACCAGCGTCCATCGCTTAGCGCTGGCTCCCTGCACACGTAGCAAGGGTACACATCGGGTTACTAAGCAAAGTGCTTTGCTTAGTTACCCGATATTTACCTTGGCTACGTGTGCAGGGAGCCAGCGCTAAGCGTTGGACGCTGGTAACCAGGGTAAATATCTGGTAACCAAGCAAAGTGCTTTGCTTAGTTACCCTATATTTACCCTGATTACAAGCGTATGCTGCTTACACAGAGTCGTTGCTCATTGGTTTCCCGCCATCAAACACACCGATGTGTGCTCCACAGCAGGGACCCGGTCGCTGCTTAGTGTCACACTCAGCGAGATCGCTGATGAGGTCACTGGTACGTCACAAAATCTGTGACTCAGCAGCGATCTCGCTAGCGATCTCGCTATGGGAGAAGTACCCCTTAAGTTAGTTTATTGATTGTTAATGAGTTGAATTAGACTTGGATCTAAGCAAAAATCTTTTTATATATTTAGACAAGCAAAGGAGAAGGCATTTGTGAAGGGTGCTACTTGTGTAGATTTTATCCAAGTGCTAGGAAGCTAAACATGGTAGTTGGGCAAGAGACCTGTAAGACAGGAAAGACAATCAAACAAACGCTTTCCCAGTTCAATTGTTGTGCAAAATATATTCACCATATGTATTTGTATAATTTATGTGCTAGCTACTTCAATCACTTCAATTCAGTATGACATACTGGTGGATTACTGGATGAAGAAGTGGGGTTACACTTTGAAATGCGTTGAATTAAGCCACTTTGCATTATACCTCTCCTGGATGTGTGCCATATCTCCAGCAGCACAGTAACAGTTCCACATTTACAGTGTTTGCGAGTGATTTTTGGCTTCTTTAGCACAAGGACTCTGCAGCAGCTGGTTACAGGCTCTACTTCTGGTTTTGTGGTACACAGCCAAATAAGCTAAGCACGTTCCCGTATTATTTTTATTCCTTATTACTGGGTAAGACCCTCTTATACTCTTTTTTTCTCCAACATTTTAAACAGAGAATTGCTCCCAAATACAGCATGCTGCGATTCATTTCTGAGGCCGATATGGCATGTGAAATCAATTGCAGATGGACACTGCCCCATAGTTTTGCACTGGTGCGAGTTCAGTCCAATGTTTTATTAGATTGCACTCGTCCATGCAAAACGCAAATGGAACCGTACCCTCACACAGCACTATGCTAACGCTTTCACAGGTTTATGGGAAACAAAAATGATGGGAGTGCCTCTTAAAGCCCCCAGTATTGGTGTATCGCATTACATGAATTTCCAGTCTATATGTCTATGAAAAATTTTTGGCGGTTTATAACTATAATGAAATAGATAATAAACATTAAAATCATTGTTTTGTTCTATTGCTTTTTCCTGACTTCTAATAATGCATGCCTGATTTTGAGAGATTTGCGTGGACAACACTTTTGCATTAAGTGCTTTGTTCATTCAAAACTGTTTCAAATATGAGAAAAATAAAGCGCAGCATTGGTTAAAGTATAGAAAGATTATAATAAGAAAATTCCTTACATTGTTCTTTTTCTTGGCTGTGGTTAGCTATTTACTGTAATGTCTAGCATTATAATTAATGGGCAGCACAATGAAATATGCAGTGCTGAGAAATAAGGCTCTTTTATTAGAAGGGTATTTGTTTAGTAAAAACTTCAGCCCAGACAAAGCTGTGGCTTCGATTTAATTATGCACTGCGAAAATGTTCCTTATCATAAGCATATTTCAACCCCGTATACAGCCTGGATTAACATTTAATTTAAACTAACTTCATAAGTTATCCAAAGGACTCAAGGAAACATGAAGAAGGAATTTCAGTTTGGCATATTTTGCCTGATATAGATCTCCCTTTGGTAACATTCCACTTCAAGTTGTTAATTAAACATTAAAGTTGTAAAAACCTGAATGTACTTAAATAGATAATTGAATTTGATGACCTTGACATGGTTGCTGTCTGTAAACAAAACCAATGATTACTAATCCGTTTGAGTTTTGCCCCTACTCATTAGGCCTAAAACACACGGCATGAAAATCGGAGCGAGTGGAATACGATGTTTTATCGCATTCCACTCGGACCAATATTACCCTATGTCTCAGCACCCATGAGCATTTATTTTCTCAGCCCTAATCGGACCGAGAAAACAATTGCAGCATGCTGTGATTGTAATGCTAGTCTTGTTTCTCTCGCATCCATTCAAGTCGAGAGAGAAATCGCAATTACACCGGTGTACCGCGAGTGCAGGGGTGAGAATGCCAATAGCCGGCAACGGAGGAGAGAGGGAGATAAATCCCTCCCCTCCACAGTGCCTGCCCGCCCCTCCTCAGAGCCTGCCCGCCCCCGGCAGCTGAGGTCCGATCGCATGATCGGACCTCAGTCGCAGTGACACGTGCATGACACTTGGCTCCTGCAGTGCTGCCAGCATGAGCAGAGTGTCAGGATGATAGCAGTAGAATCCCTTTTGACCCCAGCCTTACCATGCTTTTTTTTTTTTTTTTTACTTAACATAAAATGTGTTTAAAAGTTTTACATTTCTAGGCATTTTTTTGTATTTTGTACATTTTTCTGCAGTTTTGAGTAAATTTTGTTTGAGAACGTAGCAAAAAATTAAATATTTCATTTCTTTTTCTTTCCTATTTTTTATTTTTTCATTTCACACATTGTGTCGAGTAAGTTTATTTAGACCTTTGGTGACCTGATCAACATTACATACATTTATTTGTACTTTGTACTGCTGATATCCCGTTTAACTAGGTTTGGCAAATTGTCTGGAAATTGTAGCTTCCTTACTGTATTGTACGCCTGATATGGAATTGCCAAGACCCACAAGTTTTGCCTCTCCTGGAACTTAGTAATTATGTAATCACAAGAACATGGCCACAAGTTCAACTTTGTATCATACAGTGAGCTCATTAACCCCCTGGCCCCAGGCAACATTCTATTTTTTGCCCTTTCAACTTTTCATCCCCTTATTCCAAAAGCTATAACATTTTATTTTTTTGTGTATATAGTCATATGAGAGCTTGTTTTTAGTGAGAAGAGTTGTATTTTTGAATGACCCAATTCATTTAACCATGTGAAGTAATGGAAAACAGGGAAATAAAACCAAGTGCTTAGAAATATCAACCAAAGTGCAATTCCACAATTATTTTGGGTGGTTGATAGACCACATTTACACAATGGTGCAACTGACCTGGCAATATGATTCTCCAGGTAAGTTTGAAGATACCAAACATGATAAGCTTTTTTTATTTAAGTGGGGAGTAGAAATGAGCAGACCCGTGGAAATTCGTTTCAGTGGGGTCAGACAAACTTTAAATTGAGTTTGGTTTCAGATACAAACTTAACCTGAACACTAATGGAAGTCACTAATTGGGCAGTTTAGGTCTCCGCTCACATGCGGCCAGCCATAAACAGATTATTTCCAGGGATGTGTTTGCAGGGTTTTTCCATTTTTAGGAGAGGATTCACACTGAATCCGATCATGTTGTTGTTACCTCCAGTGCGAGCCATTCAAATATTGCAAGCCGCTAGCACTGGGCTGAGCACCAAGTGCACCAGAGCCCAGTGATGCTTATGCATGTGGTGTTCATACATAAAGCATCCAAACTCAGGTTTTTTTTTTTTATAAAAGTCTGAACACATAATTTTGGGTTCGCTCAACTATAGTGCTGAGAAAAAATTAGGAAATTTCTAAATACATTTTTTTTTTTTGCTTGTGTCACCAATTTCAGTGACCCATAACATTTTTCATTTTTTGGGATCTGGGGTTGTGTAATGGCTTGTTTTTTGCACCCTAAGCTGATGTTTTACTAATATCTTTTTGGGAATATCCAATATTTTCATTCTCTCTTATGGCATTTTAATACACTGTTGTGACAACCAAAAAACCACAATTCTGGCTTTTTTATTTATTTTCCCATTATGCTGTTTACAAATAGGATTAATTTATTTTATATTTTGATTGTTCATACATTACTGAACACAACAAAACCAAATATGTGTATTTTTTAATTGTTTTGTTTTTAAGGGGACAAAAGGGGGGTGATTTGAACTTTTGTGGGTTTTTTCATATTTTTAAAAACTTTTTACTGTATTTCATACTTTCCTTAGTGGCCTTTAAGCTGCAATCATCTGATTGCCTGTGCTATATTCAGAAATGCCTTAGGATTGCTGAATATAGTGAAAATTACTGTCTACTTTGAAGCCCGACTGTTACGGGGGCTGTCGGATAATAAGGGAATGGAAGGCTATCCGACAGTCAGGGTCCACCGTGCAGAGCTCTGCTGCAGAGTATGGCAGAGGATAGGGGAAACCTGTACCACCAAAGCGGTACTGACACTGTTGCGTCACAGTGTCACCAAGACCAATAGCGGCGTATACTGTTTCAGTCACAGCCACTACCTTATTAGAATAACATAGGAGTGGAAATGCAAAAGAGTGAGAAATACAACATAAAAGTGCATAGAAGTCTCACAGTCTGTGAGCGTGAAAGCACCTGTCTCAGTTAACAGTCACAGAGACTAGGTGTAGTGTGTGCAATATGGCACCTACCTTTGTACGCTCCACTTGTGGTGCAAGGATACGGACAGCAGCAAGGCTGCTAGCTTGAAACTCCTGCCTATGACCGCTCCCCTAGTGTGCGAGGATACGGACTGCTGCAGGAGGCAGCGTAGTGGAGTGTTACCCTAGAAGGCAATGCCCACCTATCCTACCTATGTCCGCTCCACTAAGGTGCGAGGACACGGACAACAGTACGGCTGAAAGGTACAGGAGCGCTACCCTACCGATAGCGCTCACCTCAGAGTAGAACCACAAGGCCCAGTCAGACCATGTGCAGCAAGCACCTGCCTATGTCCGCTCCACTAAGGTGCGAGGATACGGACCACAGCATAAGCTGCAAGGTACAAGAGTGTTACCCTACCGATAACGCTCACCTAGATAGAATAGGTGCCGCAAGGGACATGCACAGAGCGTCTACTCCTATGCAGGAACCAAGAGGACTGAGCGCCGGGCGGCGTGCGTCAGGGTCTTATATAGACTCTGTGCCTCATCCAAGATAAAGGACACCAGAGCCAATCCGCTGCCAGAATGACAGCAATGACGTCACGCTGGCCTATCACCGAGCAAAGCTTCACAAGCACATGACCTGCGACCAATCGGCATAGAAGGTGTCAGAGACATGAAACCACGTGTCACAAGCACATGACCAGTGGCCAATCAGCTTAGAAGGTGTCAGAGACATGTGACCTCGTGTCAGCGATGATGTCACCCGCACATGTGCAGTGGCTCCAAGATAGGACTAAAGGCCCCGTCACACACAGAAATAAATCTTTGGCAGATCTGTGGTTGCAGTGAAATCATGGACATATTGTTCCATTTGTACACAGCCACAAATCTGGCACTGATTGTCCACGATTTCACTGCAACCACAGATCTGCCACAGATTTATCTCTGTGTGTGACAGGGACTTTAGTCTCCAGCGCTTGCACATGTGCAGTAGCAAGAAATCCGAACATAGTCTCCAGTGCTCGCACATGTGCAGTAGCAAGAAATCCGAACATAGTCTCCAGTGCCACAGCAACCGTAACACCGACCACATGTCTCATCGCTTCTGCTATTTAGAAGAGGGCATCAGCACTAAACTGGCAGGTAGCATTTACAGGAGGATCATAACAAAAAAACTTTTTTTGTCATTCTTGTCAACCTTTAAAAACTTATCAATCTTTGTAAAATACTTCATTATCTTATTAAAACTGATCAAATCTGAATTCGGCAAATCATGTAAATTTAATAGGAAAATTTTATTTGCAAAATAGTTATTCCATGCAAATTGTACACTTATTATGCATTAGGTTCTCTTCAGACCCTAAAGCGTGCGCGGTATACTCACCGAGGCGGTGTGATGGTGGCAATCTCCTTCCGGGGCACGCTGTTACCGGTACGTGTAATTGGTTGAAGTTAGACACGCCCCCACCCTGAGTAGCAGCATGTCACCTGACTACAACCAATCACAGGCCCCAGGACAGCCGGTGGACGGAGAAAGCAGTGGAAGTGTCTGCGGGTTAGTATCGTAGTAAAAAATAAACAAATAAATAAAACAATTGGCAGCACAGATATAGCAAGCGGCTGCAGCCCCAGCTGTTGGGCTGCATCTGTGCTGTGTATCCAGTGCCCACAGTCACACGTGCGAGGCTTTGCCGGGTGATGCCACGACAGACTCTTGCGAGTCCCTCACAAGTGTGATTCCGGTCTAAGAAAAACTGCATGCAGCTTTTTTTCTTACTTAAATAAATATTAAAAAAACCTGATGTGTGGTACCTCAATTTTCATCCACAGCCAAGATAATACCGGCTTGGGGCTGGTATTCTCAGCCTGCAGCTGCCCGATATTGCCGCATCTATTAGATGCGACAATCCCGGTGCAATACCGGGTCTTCCCGGTGGCCTGATGTGGTGCCAATTTGGGTAATAAAGAGTTAATAGTAGCGCACAGCTGCTACTAAACCCTAGCTTTGTGATGGCACAGGCATCTGTGAGATACCTGCATCACAAACCTGTAAATTACAGTAAATAAACACACACAGAAAAAATCCTTTATTTAAAATAAATAAAGTACAAAACACACCCTCCTTCACCACTTTATTAACCCCCAACACAGCCCTCCAGGTCCGGCATAATCCACATGAGGTCCCACATGAGATCTCACGCTGCTTCAGATCTGCTACATCTAAATATCACAGAGATAGGCCATAGAAAATGACCGCTCTCTGTGAGCTCCAGAGAATGAATGAGCTGCACAATGAGCGTTGAAGTCACTCATTTGTGGTCACAGGTGGAGGTTCAAACGGTTCTTCACCTGTGATCGCAGGTAACCTGACCTCAGGTGGAGGTCACTGAGCTCACAGGCCTTCATCTCCTAGCAGAAAAATCACTTTTTTTGCTAAGATATGCAAATTTGGTGCTGAAATTTTTACACCATATTCCTGCATCCAATCTACACCTCCTGGCAAAAAAACGTGGTGTTTTGACGCATTTTGTTCCTGTGTTTTTTTACCAGGAAGTGCACATTTGGTGCTGAAATATGCATACGAAATATGTGAACATACATGGCTTTCCCTGCCCACCATCTGTGCCAGTGTCAGTGATTGGTTTACATCACAGTAGCATCTGTGTCACTATCATCCTGTAAAAGTAAATACAACAATTGGTGCAGGGTTCCCCCCCATAATCTGACACCCAGCACAGATAAGTAGGCTGCAGCCCCAGCCCTGTGCTTATCTTAACTGTGTATCAAAAGAAGAGGAACCGCATGCGGCTTTTCTTTTGTTAACCAATTTAAAAAAAACCAGACGTGCGCCCACCCCCAATTTTCATCCCCAGCCATGATACCGCTGGCTGGGAGCTGGTATTCTCAAGCACAAAGCCTATTAAATGTGACAATCCTGGTGCATTACAGGCTCTTCCTGTTGGCCTGATGCGGTGTCAATTGGGGTAATAAGGGGTTAATAGCAATTCACAGCTGCTACTAAGCCCTAAGTTTGTGATGGCACATGTGTCTATGAGATACCTACAGTTAGATCCAGAAATATTTGGACAGTGACACAAGTTTTGTTATTTTAGCTGTTTACAAAAACATGTTCAGAAATACAATTATATATATAATATGGGCTGAAAGTGCACACTCCCAGCTGCAATATGAGAGTTTTCACATCCAAATTGGAGAAAGGGTTTAGGAATCATAGCTCTGTAATGCATAGCCTCCTCTTTTTCAAGGGACCAAAAGTAATTGGACAAGGGACTCTAAGGGCTGCAATTAACTCTGAAGGCGTCTCCCTCATTAACCTGTAATCAATGAAGTAGTTAAAAGGTCTGGGGTTGATTACAGGTGTGTGGTTTTGCATTTGGAAGCTGTTGCTGTGACCAGACAACATGCGGTCTAAGGAACTCTCAATTGAGGTGAAGCAGAACATCCTGAGGCTGAAAAAAAAGAAAAAATCCATCAGAGAGATAGCAGATATGCTTGGAGTAGCAAAATCAACAGTCGGGTACATTCTGAGAAAAAAGTAATTGACTGGTGAGCTTGGGAACTCAAAAAGGCCTGGGCGTCCACGGATGACAACAGTGGTGGATGATCGCCGCATACTTTCTTTGGTGAAGAAGAACCCGTTCACAACATCAACTGAAGTCCAGAACACTCTCAGTGAAGTAGGTGTATCTGTCTCTAAGTCAACAGTAAAGAGAAGACTCCATGAAAGTAAATACAAAGGGTTCACATCTAATTGCAAACTATTCATCAATTCCAAAAATAGACAGGCCAGAGTTAAATTTGCTGAAAAACACCTCATGAAGCCAGCTCAGTTCTGGAAAAGTATTCTATGGACAGATGAGACAAAGATCAACCTCTCCCAGAATGATGGGAAGAAAAAAGTTTGGAGAAGAAAGGGAACGGCACATGATCCAAGGCACACCACATCCTCTGTAAAACATGGTGGAAGCAACGTGATGGCATGGGCATGCATGGCTTTCAATGGCACTGGGTCACTTGTGTTTATTGATGACATAACAGCAAACAAGAGTAGCCGGATGTATTCTGAAGTTTACCGGGATATACTTTCAGCCCAGATTCAGCCAAATGCCGCAAAGTTGATCGGACGGCGCTTCATAGTACATATGGACAATGACCCCAAGCATACAGCCAAAGCTACCCAGGAGTTCATGAGTGCAAAAAAGTGGAACATTCTGCAATGGCCAAGTCAATCACCAGATCTTAACCCAATTGAGCATGCATTTCACTTGCTCAAATCCAGACTTAAGACGGAAAGACCCACAAACAAGCAAGACCTAAAGGCTGCGGCTGTAAAGGCCTGGCAAAGCATTAAGAAGGAGGAAACCCAGCGTTTGGTGATGTCCATGGGTTCCAGACTTAAGGTAGTGATTGCCTCCAAAGGATTTGCAACAAAATATTGAAAATAAAAATATTTTGTTTGGGTTTGGTTTATTTGTCCAATTACTTTTGACCTCCTAAAATGTGGAGTGTTTGTAAAGAAATGTGTACAATTCCTACAATTTCTATCAGATATTTTTGTTCAAACCTTCAAATTAAATGTTACAATCTGCACTTGAATTCTGTTGTAGAGGTTTCATTTCAAATCCAATGTGGTGGCATGCAGAGCCCAACGCGCGAAAATTGTGTCACTGTCCAAATATTTCTGGACCTAACTGTACATCACACAAACCTGTAAATGAATGTAAATAAACACAGACACAGAGAAAAATTGTTTATTTGGAATAAAGTACAAAAATAGCAACAAAAAGAGGACAATGTCCTCCAAAAATTAAGTATTACTCACAGCAAGTTGGGCTGCAGTGTGTACATCGCCCAGGCCAAAAACTAATGCTCTACCATGATACAGCTAAACCCCCACTAATGTGGAAGCATCACCGGTGCAGGAGAAGCAGATCACACACACCTCCATGGAATGGAGGGGAGGCAAATGCTGGATGATAAAAACTGCACACTAGGGGCTTGCATAGAGCGCTGTTCACATGCAGATGGCACAGTCACAAACCCGCAGCCTATTAGGTGACGCCCTTCTATTAGATCAGGCGGGCTGCCAAGCCGTACCCCACTGTGTATCATGCACGGACAGACACTCTACAATGCAAGGCCCAACAGAAAGGGACCTGGCTGTATCCTGTACAAACAAAAAAATATGAGGTTTTTGTTGGTATTTATGGCCATAAAACGTAAGCCTACACCCTCGTCACGGGACCTCATGTCTGTAGGTCCCTACACTAAATATAAAAATAGCAACAAAAAGAGGACAATGTCCTCCAAAAATTAAGTATTACTCACAGCAAGTTGGGCTGCAGTGTGTACATCGCCCAGGCCAAAAACTAATGCTCTACCAGGATACAGCTAAACCCCCACTAATGTGGAAGCATCACAGGTGCAGGAGAAGCAGATCACACACACCTCCATTTGGAATAAAGTACAAAACAAACCGTCCTTCCCCACTTTATTAACCCCCAACACCCTGCAGCTCTGGCGTAATCCAGACGAGGTCCCGCAATGACAAATCCAGCTCTGCTACATCTCACAGCTAACAATAGAGAATGACTGCCAGCTCTGAGTGTAGCCTATAACTGAGCAGCGATGAGCGATGACTGTAACAGGCTGGATGGTGCATCAGCCTGGAACCAATCACAGATGAGAGGACGGCCGGTGGGCGGGGAAAACACGGAAAGTTGCATGTATGCGATGCACAGTACAGCAAGTGAATGAGTGACTCGGAAGCAGTGTGCCGCCATAACACTGAGTCTCGGTAAGTATGAAACTCTCACTTATTTCTTCTTTAGTTTATTTTCACTTTAATTCCCAAATCCGGATCATGCATCCGGAATCTCGGGCCCGAGTCCGGCACCCAGATAGTGTTGAAACCACGCGGATCCGGATTTTTACAGTCCGAATCTGCTCAGCCCTAATCATGAATTTGGAAAATATAAAACATTTTGCTAATCCTAAGTGACCTAAATCAGGAAAGCTTTATTCTGATTTCATGTCAGAGAGCGAGAAAACCATGCAGATGTGTGGTTTTATTTTTAGGGTATTTAAACTTCTTGTTTCAACTGTATAAATTATTTTTCCCAGTTTTAAACAAATCCAACCAAGCATACCTGAATTTAAAGGGTCATGCTGTAAAAGAAAATTAAATCAACAACCACATAAAACATTACAATAACTGGTGTTAATAAATCTAGATCTGAAATACTGTGCATTTTTGAACTGTAGCATTATCCTAATTTGTGACATGTAAAGGCTGCACTGGGAGTAAGTTATATACCGTAACTACAATGCCATATGTTATGCCCCTGTTGTGATTATTTGCAATTTATGAATTTTAGCAATACACAGGGACTGTCATCTGTTCTATGTTGTGCAAGAAAATTAAATCATATGACTTCCACTAGTTTATCTGATTTAATTATTTGGCATGTTTTCTTCATTATTTTTAGTATTTCCTGGTTCTCATGCATCTGTCACTAAAACTCATGTACTTTATAGAGGAAGGAGTTTTTATAAAATTGTATTTTGTCATCTTTTTCAGATGTACAGCTTTGTCTGACAAACAACAACTTGCATTGGATTTGAGAGCATATGGTTAGTAAAATCTAAATATTTGTATCCATTTTGTATATGTTACATTAAAAATTATTAATGCTTGCATTATTATAATATAATAAAGTTATAAATAGGCTTACTCTGTGTCACGCTAAGTAGTAAGAGTGTATAACGAGTGACAAATGCATTCAAACCAACGGGCATCTGATGCACTACAAAAACACCACAAACAAAGGAGGGTGGAACACTGGAGTCAAGATACAATGTAAGTCCCTTCCACTAGGGAGAGGGGTGAGGGGGCACCACCTGAATTCCCCTTAAGCTGACTCCTGAGCTCCCTAGTGTCCCTATACAGGTTCTTATAGCAGATAGCTGGGCACAGGACAATTCCTTGGCCGTTCCTTAAACCAGGCTGGCCAAAGTAGAAATAAATTCTAACAGCAACAAGAACTGCTGGGAAGGCTCCAGTGCTTAACCTAAATGGGTGTAGACTAGGGCTGAGCAGATCCGAACTGTAAAACTCTGGATCCACGCGGTTTCAAAGATTAACGGGTGCCGGATCTGGAATTTCGGGTGCACGATCCAGATCTGGCACGGGAGAAAATAATTGAAAAAGAAATAAAAACAGAAGTAAAACAGCGTTTCATACTTAATGAGACTTGGTGTCATGGCGGCACCCTGCTTCCGGGTCGAGCATTCACTTCCTGTACTATGCATGTACATGCACAGCTTTCCGTGTATTCCCTGCCCACAGGCCGTCCTCTAGTCTGTGATTGGATGCAGGCAGACCGTGCCCCCAGCCTGTGACAGTATCTGCCTGCCGTGCAGTCAACGTGGCTGTCATTGTCAGCACAGCCAGCAGTTGTGCTCTATGGCACTGGCTATGTAGCAGGGCTGAAGCATCGTGGGACCTCGTGTGGATTACACTGGAGCTGCAGGGTGTTGGGGGTTAATAAAGTGGTGAAGGAGGGTGTGTGTTTTGTACTTTATTCCAAATAAAGGATTTTTTTCTGTCTCTGTGTTTATTTACTGTCACTTACAGGTTAGTGTGATGCAGGTATCTCATAGACGCCTGTGCCATTACCTAGAATTTAGTAGCAGCTGTGCGCTGCTATTAATGCCTTATTACACCGATTGCCACTGCTCCAGGGCAATCGAGAAGAGCTGGAATTGCACCGGGATTGTCACGTCTAATAGATTCCGCAATACCAGGTGGATGCAGGCTGGAATTCCAGCCTGTAGCTGCTACGTTACTGGAGTATTAAAAAGCACAAGGTGTGCCATACTCAGGGACATGGCCAAGGTAAGGAAGGCTGAAAAACTACCACCTTTGAGCAAGAAACATAAAATAAAATGTCAAGACTGGGCCAAGAAATATCTCAAGACTGATTTTTCAAAGGTTTTATGGACTAATGAAATGAGAGTGACTCTTGATGGGTCAGGTGGATGGGCCAGAGGCTGGCTCAGTAATAGGCAGAGAGCTCCCCTCCAACTCAGACGCCAGCAAGGTGGAGGTGGATTACTGGTATGGGCTGGTATCAGCAAATATGAATTTGTGGGACCTTTTCAGGTTGAGGTGGAGTGAAGCTCAGCTCCCAGACCTACTGCCAGTTTCTGGAAGACAACTTCTTCAAGCAGTGGTACAGGAAGAAGTCGGTATCGTTCAAGAAAAACATGATTTTCATGCAGGATAATGCTCCATCACATGCATCCAACTACTCCCCAGCATGGCTGGCCAGCAAAGGTCTAAAAGATGAAAAAATAATGACATGATCCCCTTGTTTACCTGATCTGAACCCCATAGAGAATTTGTGGTCATTCATAAAATGTGAGATCTACAGGGAGGGAAAACAATACACCTCTCGGAGCAGTGTCTGTAAGGCTATGGTGGCTGTCCCCGCCCCCGTCGCAGCTGCGATATCATGGTGATAGCTGCCATAGCGAACATTATCACTACAGCAGATTCACATGCACTCACCTGCCCTGCGACATCGCTCTGGCCGGCGAACTGCCTCCTTATTAAGAGGGTGGGTCGTGCGGCGTCATAGCGATGTCACACGGCAGGTGGCCAATAGAAGCGGAGGGGCGGATATGAGTGGGACATAAACATCCCGCCCACCTCCTTCCTTCCGCATAGCCGGCGTGAGCCGCAGGACGGAGGTAGGAGATGTTCCTCGCTCCTGTAGCTTCACACACAGCGATGTATGCTGACGCAGGAACGAGGAATATCATCGTAACATCGGTATTTCCCAATTCATGTAAATGCCGGACCCTACACCGATGATACGATAACGACGCTTTTGCGCTCGTTAATCATGTCAAAAAGGATTTACACACTACGATATTGACTGCGACGCCGGATGTGCGTCACTTTTGATTTGACCCCACCGACATCGCAGCTGCGATGTCGTAGTGTGCAAAGTGCCCCTAAGGCTGTTACTAGTCTCAAAACAACAGGGAGCCGACCGTGACACTCTGTAATTTAAAATCATAGCCACTCATCTCTTCCCCCACTCAATAGCTTAGGGCTTAGGGCTGTGTGCCCACTATGAGTTTTAGTGACATTTTTACACTGAGTATTTTTGCTGTGTCAAAAATGTAGCGTCTTACAATTCTAGAAAAGGGGATGGTATTTATAGGAACCTCATGCCCACAGTTCATTTTTTCTATGTAAACTGCAGCTGTGGTTATTCTGCATGTAATGTAAGTGTATGGAGAAAATCTGCACAGAAATCTTAGTAAATCCACAAGAGAAATTGACAAGTTGAGGTTTGAAAAATGCAACACAGGTCAGTTTAATTTAATTTAAAAAGAAGCACAGTGAGAGTGTCAATAAATCACATTGACTTTGCTGGAACTGTAAGATGCTGTGTTTTTGATGCAGCAAAATTATGCAGCCTCAAAACCTCATCAAAAACGTATCATGGGTGCTAGCTTCAAAGAGTCTTTTTTTGATAAGAATTTGATCAGAGTGTGTTCGTAGTGTACTCCAATTTTCTTGGATGTGGAGAAGATAAAATTGTTTTTTCTCTATCTCAATTCTGTTAGTATGTAAAATTTGGACCACACTAAGATGTCATCCAAGTGTGGACCAATTTTTTCCATAGACTCATTGACTTGCATGACTGAGTGTGATCTGCTTTACGGAGCCAACTTGCACATGCTGCTATTTTTTCCTTGGATAGACATGGTGCAAGGAAAAAATTGGACTTGTGCATGGCCCCATATATTACCATTGATGTGAGTGCCATCTAATGTTTTGATGTATCATACTCGGACCTAAGACAAACACATTATCGCATACACACTATCACACTACTAAAACTCCATGATATGAGTATGTTGTGCTATGATTTTGACTTAAAAAGCCACATAAAAAAGTTTCAAACCCAATCGTGCAGTGAATGAGAAAACCAAATGTAGTGCATATCTGTAATTATTTTGTACTTTGTGGTGATTTTTTTTTATCACATTTTGCACTTAAAAATTAGGACAAAATGAACATTTTTAAGATTGTTTAATCAGTTATTAATTGCTTTTTTTGGATGAGAATCATGCAGAAGAAATGTGACAACTATATTTCCTACTAGCTGTAGTACCCGGCGTTGCCCGGGATAGTAACTGTCTCTCTGTCTCTCTCCCAGTCTCTGTCTGTTTCTTTCCTTGTATGTCTCTGTGTGTCTGTCTGTCTCTCTATCAGTCTCTCTGTCTCTCTTCATCTTTGTGTCTCTGTGTCTGTCTGTATCTCTGTGTCTGTCTGTCTCTCTCTGTGTCTGGCTGTTCCTTTCCCCGTCTTTCCCTGTCTGTCTTTGTCTGTCTCTTTCCCCGTCTGTCTCTTTCCCTGTCTGTCTCTTTCCCTGTCTGACTCTCTCTGTCTCTTTCTCTGTCTGCTTCTGTCTGTCTCTTTCCCCGTGTGTCTTTCTTTCTATCTCTGTCTGGCTTTTTTTTTCCTATCTGTCTCTTTATGTGTCTTTGTTTGTCTCTGTCTCTTTCCCTGTGTTCCTCTTTCTCTGTCTGTGTCTGTCTGTGGCTGTCTCATCGACATCATATTACCTCACACATAAGCTTCTTATACTATGAATTTTTTTTGTTCCTATAGCAACCAATCATAGCTCCTATTAATGGCCTGTAGCTCACAGCTCCATTCACTTTAATGGAGGCATGTTTTTGGAGGGTAACTGTAAAGCGCAGGGTTAAATTATCTTGTCAAAACATAGTCTATGACATTCCCTGAGTCACATGGGGTGTCTGTACAAAATGTTGTGAACGTACATGCAATGGTGCAGATTCCTTTAGCGGACATACACACACACATACGTACATACATACACACATGTACTCAACTTTATATATTAGATTGATAGATCCCATGATATGATAAAAAATGCTTCAACGATTATACTGTAAAAATGTACCAAAAACCAATCCAGTGCCAAAAATTAATGTTTTCTTTCAAAACTGAGCAAAAAAGCCTCAATATTTTTTTAAAAAAAAGCTTTCTAAACGTAGATTTTTTTCATTCTGAAAAATCCATGGAAACTTGACATATGCTCTTTTATATGTCAGTATTTTTTTTCTTATTCACAAAAAATAACTGATTTTCATTACTGTTTTCAACTGGATTTTTATCAGTTTTTTATTATATCCATCAGGATTGCAACAGGTTTTTTTATGTACTTGAAGGTTTCTAAATTGTGCTCAAAGTGTCAATATATTTTGTGGCCACCATTATTTTCAAGCACTGTATTAACTCTTTTGAGCCATGGCATTCACTGCAGGTTGTCACTGGAATCCTCTTGCACTTCTCCATGATGACATGGATGTTAGAGACCTGGAGCTCCTCCATCTTCCCTTTGAGGATGCCTCACAGATGCTCAATAGGGTTTAGGTCTGGAAGCATGCATGGCCAGTCCAGCACCTTTACCCTCAGTTTCTTTAGCAAGACAGTGGTTGTCTTGGAGGTGTATTTTGGGTTATTAATCATGTTGGAATACTGCTCTGTGGCCCAGTTTCTGAAAGAAAAGGATCCTACTCTGCTTCAGTATGTCACAGTAAATGTTGCCATATGTGGTTTCTTCAATGAACTGTATCTCACCATAGCCAGCAGCACTTATGCAGCCCCAAGCCATGACACTCCCACCACCATGCTTGACTGTTGGAAAGATACAATTGTTTTTGTACCCCTCACCTGGCTGCTTCTACTCACACTTCTACACTATCTCAATCAAATAAGTTTATCTTGGTTTCATGAGACCACAGGACATGTTTCTAGTTCTCCATGTCCTTATTCTGCTTATCTTCAACATACTGTTTGCATGCCTTCTTATGCATCATCTTTAGAAGAGATTTCCTTCTGGGACAACAGATCAATTTGATGCAGTGAGTGGTCTATGTTCTGAACTCTGAGAGGCTGACCACCCACTCCATTAACTTCTGCATTTATTATTGCTGGCATCACTCATACATCTACTTTGAAAGACAACCTCTGAATATGATGATAAGCATAGGCACTCAACTTATTTGGTTGACCCTGGCAAGGTCTGTTCTGGGGTCAACCTGTCTGCTAAAGCACTGCAAGGTCTTGGCCACCATGCTGCAACTTAGCTTCAGGGTGTTTGCAATCTTCTTATATCCTAGGCCACGGGTCCCCAATTCCAGTCCTCAAGGGCCGCCAACAGTGCATGTTTTCAGGATTTCCTTAGTATTGCACATGTGATAATTTAATCACCTGCATAGTTGATGATTCCAACACCCATGCAATGCTAAGGAAATCCTGAAAACATGCACTGTTGGCGGCCCTCGAGGACTGGAGTTGGCGAACCCTGTCCTAGGCCATCTTCATGTAGAGTAAAAATTATTTTTTTTACATCCTCAAGGAGAATTCTTTACTATCAGGGGCCATGCTGAACTTCCATTGACCACTATGAAAAAGTGTGTGAATGATAACCTCAAATTTAACACACCTGCTCCCCATTCACACCTTGGACCTACTAACAGTAATGAGTCACATGACACTTGGGAGATGGCTAATTGGGTCGTTTTCATTTAAGGGTGTACTCACATTTGTTGCCACTTGTTTTGACATTAACTCCTTCTCTCTTGAGCGATTTTCCATTTTTTGTTTTCATTGTTTCCTCCCCTTCTTCTAAGGGGCATAACTTTTTTTATTTTTCCATCAATATAGCCATATGAGGGCTTATTGTTTGCAGGATGAGTTGTGCTTTTCAACCACGCCATTCAATCTGCCCCATATTGTACTGGAAAAAAGGCAATAAATTCCAAGTGCAGTAAAACTGCAAAAAAAAGTGCAATTCCACAAATATATTTGTTTTTCCTATTTACCATGTTCACTGTATGGTAAAACTGACCTAGTTATTTGATTCCCCAGGTCAGTACAAGTTCAAAGACATCAAACATGTGTAGTTTTACTTTTATGTAAGTGGTGAAAAAAATTCTGGAGTTTGTAAAAAAAAAAAAAAAATTGTTGCCATTTTCCAAAACCCATAGCGTGCTGACTTTTGAGATCTGGGGCTCAGGGATGGCTTATTTTTGCATCTTGAGCTGATGTTTTTAATTTTACCATTTTTGGGTAGATGCGATGTTTTGATTACTTGTTATTGCATTTTAATTCAATGTTGCAGTGACCAAAAAACAACCCCATAATTCTGGAGTTTTGCTTTTTTCTTGCTATTCTCTTTGCCGATCAGATTGATTGATTTTATATTTTGATAGATCGGGCATTTCTAAATGCGGCAATACCAAATATGTTTACTTTTTTATTGTTTTATTTTTAATAGGGCAAAAGGCGGGTATTTTAAATTTTAAGGGATTTTTTTCATATTTTAAAAACTTATTTTTTTGCATTTTTTGTTAATTTTACTAGTCCCCCTAACGGATTTTTTGCCTGCCATGTATTATCACTTCTGCTGATCAGAGTGATGCTTCAGTATCTTTCTGATAAGCAACTATGCTGATGTCCTGGGAATACCATGATTCACAAAAAGTGAGTCATGACAGCAAGAGTAATCATCATCTGACCGTACGCCGTCATGGCAACCCATTGGCACCCCGTGATTGCATCACAGGGCCACCAATGGTGGTGGGGAACAGCATGATCTCTGCCAGCGCATCTTAGATTGCAATGTCAAACTTGGACGGTGCAATCTATAGTGCTAACAGACACAGGTAGATGTCCAATCCACCCGCACCTATTAAGGCCCCGTTACACGCAACGACGTATCTAACGATATATCCCCTTGGTCACGGATTCCATGACGCACATCCGGCATCGTTAGCGACTTCGTTGCGTGTGACTCCAACAAACGGCCGTTAACGATCAAAAATACTCACCTTATCGTTGATCGTTGACACGTCGCTCATTTTCATAAAATCGTTGATGCAGGATGGAGGTTGTTCGTCGTTCCCGAGGCAGCACACATCGCTACGTGTGACACATCGGGATCGACGAACTACAGCTTACCTGCGGTTGCCGGCAATGAGGAAGGAAGGAGGTGGGTGGGATATTACGGCCACTCATCTCCGCCCCTCCGCTTCTATTGGGCGGTTGCTTAGTGACGCCGCTGTGATGCCGCACGAACCGCCCCTTTAGAAAGGAGGTGGTTCAAGGGCAACAGCGACGTCACTAGGCAGGTAAGTCCATGTGACGGCTCACAACCATTTTGTGCGCCATGGGCAGCGAATTGCCCATGATGCACAAACGACAGGGGCGGGTGCTTTCACCAGCAATATCACTGCGTGTAAAGCCCCCTTTAGCTGCACATGTCTGCTGATCAGATCAACAGACATTAATCAGATCAGCAGACATGTGTGGGGAATAATGCAGGCTTGCGAGGCCAAGGACAGACACAGCCAAGTATGCATATTTACATCCTTGGTCATGAATGGTGTTAAAAGCTGTGTTGCGTTGTTTAATAGACACAAAAAATTGACACTGTTATACAAGCTGTACACTGACTACTTTACTACTGTGTATCAAAGTGTCATATCTTCAGTGTTCTCTCATAAAGAGATAAAAATAATATTTTAAAAAATGTTAAGGGTGTACTGACTTTTGTGATTTAATGCAGTTATAGTGTTCTATCAAATAATTGGATAACAGGCAAACACCATACACACAAAATCACATTCAAGTAATCATGTGCAATAGATCTTCAAGTTTTCATCTGTCAGTTACTGCTGTTAGAGGGAATTCACAACAGTTTTCTCGTAAAACAATTGCAGATTAAGAAAAAAATATTGATTCTCAGTAGAGCTCTAGATTGTTTTCTGAATAAATTGCTTCAATTTAAACTAGATTTTCTGCAGTCATTTTGACCAATAGTTACATTTTTTGTTTTATCGGTATGATTTTCTCCAGCATTGAAGCTAAAGTGATAGCTAATTACAATAAAGTGCATTCACCCTCTCAGAATATTGAGTGATATGATCAGTAATAAATGTGTTCTTTTTGAACTAATCCAACTTTAATTATCTAGAGCACTTCATAGTTGTATCTCTGATCTGCACCTGGTTTTAAATTCTATAGACTCTCTTTGCAGCATGACATGTGCAATTTAATTCTCTCTTAATGCTGACGTATAAGAATGCCTGGAGAAACGCTAAAAGTAAGAGTTATTTGCATTTTGTGATTACACTGTTGGTTTACATTGACTGGTCAGTGTATAGTGTACTTTACCAACATCACAGATTTGGGTAAATAATTTGTGAAAACTAATAATTATTTGACAGAGATCACTTACACTTAGGTCCAGAAATATTTGGACAGTGACACAATTTTCGCGAGTTGGGCTCTGCATGCCACCACATTGGATTTGAAATGAAACCTCTACAACAGAATTCAAGTGCAGATTGTAACGTTTAATTTGAAGGTTTGAACAAAAATATCTGATAGAAATTGTAGGAATTGTACACATTTCTTTACAAACACTCCACATTTTAGGAGGTCAAAAGTAATTGGACAAATAAACCAAACCCCAAAAAAAATTTTTATTTTCAATATTTTGTTGCAAATCCTTTGGAGGCAATCACTGCCTTAAGTCTGGAACCCATTGACATCACCAAACGCTGGGTTTCCTCCTTCTTAATGCTTTGCCAGGCCTTTACAGCCGCAGCCTTCAGGTCTTGCTTGTTTGTGGGTCTTTCCGTCTTAAGTCTGGATTTGAGCAAGTGAAATGCATCCTCAATTGGGTTAAGATCTGGTGATTGACTTGGCCATTGCAGAATGTTCCACTTTTTTGCACTCATGAACTCCTGGGTAGCTTTGGCTGTATGCTTGGGGTCATTGTCCATCTGTACTATGAAGCGCCGTCCGATCAACTTTGCGGCATTTGGCTGAATCTCGGCTGAAAGTATATCCCGGTACACTTCAGAATTCATCCGGCTACTCTTGTCTGCTGTTATGTCATCAATAAACACAAGTGACCCAGTGCCATTGAAAGCCATGCATGCCCATGCCATCACGTTGCTTCCACCATGTTTTACAGAGGATGTGGTGTGCCTTGGATCATGTGCCGTTCCCTTTCTTCTCCAAACTTTTTTCTTCCCATCATTCTGGTACAGGTTGATCTTGGTCTCATCTGTCCATAGAATACTTTTCCAGAACTGAGCTGGCTTCATGAGGTGTTTTTCAGCAAATTTAACTCTGGCCTGTCTATTTTTGGAATTGATGAATGGTTTGCATCTAGATGTGAACCCTTTGTATTTACTTTCATGGAGTCTTCTCTTTACTGTTGACTTAGAGACAGATACACCTACTTCACTGAGAGTGTTCTGGACTTCAGTTGATGTTGTGAACGGGTTCATCTTCACCAAAGAAAGTATGCAGCGATCATCCACCACTGTTGTCATCCATGGACGCCCAGGCCTTTTTGAGTTCCCAAGTAGAGATGAGCGAACCGGTCCCGGTTCGGCTCGAGGCCGGTTCGCCGAACGGGGGTCCCGTTCGAGTTCGGTTCGTCGAACGTTCGACGAACCGAACTCGAACGTATAGGCTATAATGGGAGGCAATCACAAACACATAAAAATGCATTATAAATGTACACAAACAGTTAATAAACATTGCCATAACACTTACCGGTCCTCGCGATCCCTTCTGCACTCTGTCTCCTGCCGCTATTCCATCCGATGATCGCTGAATCCTCCCGGTGACCTGCACTGCCAGCAGAGAAGCAGGACCTATCGTGACGTCAAAATAGCCATGTGACCAGTCACGTGGCTATTATCTCATTGGCTACAAACTGGTCACATGACTATGACACGTCATGTAGGACCTGCGAGTGCATCTCTCCGGTACACGGTGCACATATGTGTATCGCCGTGTACCGGCGACATGCTCTAGCACACGGTCGACTCCCCGTTCCGTTAGGGACCGGCTGACACAGCCGGTCATTAACGGAGATCACCGTTGCCATAGCAACGCAGTTAGCGGTGACGTCACCGCTAACCGCGGCTCCGGGAGCACCGTTGCTATGGTAACGCGTCTGTCAGCGTTACCGCTAGCAGCCAGCAGTGATCACTCACGGAGTGAAGGCTGCACGCTGCTTCCCGATTGTAGTGAGCATTGTAGTTAGGATGGAGGTTCCCCAGCCCCAAGTGATGCCCCTCACTACAATCGTCACTACTACTACACTAGAAAGAAAGAAGACAGAAGAGCAGGATCGTGGAGGGCTGACAGGGGTAATAAAGATGGAGTCTCTAATGTGTCTGTGTATTTATTTCTATTAAAGTATTTTTTCTCTGTGTGGTGTCTTTTTTTAACCCTTTATTGGAGATTCTTAATGGCCGGGTCAAACGTGCCTGACATTAAGAATCTCTGGCTTAATACTGGCTGGTAAAACAAAGCCAGTATTAACTCATGATTACCCAACAAGCCACCCGGCTCCAGGGCTGTTGGAAGAGTTGGATACAGCGCCAGATGATGGCGCTTCTATGAGAGCGCCATTTTCTGGGACGGCTGCGGACTGAAATCCGCAGCAGAGGCGCCCACAAACCTTGGGCTAACCTGTGCTGCGGATTCCAATCCCCAGCTGCCTAGTTGTACCCGGCTGGACACAAAATTGGGGCGAAGCCCACTTCATTTGTTTTTTAATTATTTCATGAAATAAGTGAAATAATTAAAAAAAACGGGCTTCCCTATATTTTTGGTTCCCAGCCGGGTACAAATAGGCAACTGGGGGTTAAAGGCAGCCCGTGGCTGCCAGCTGTACCTGGCTAGCATACAAAAATATGGCGAAGCCCACGTCATTTTTTTGGTGGGCAAAAAACTTCTGCATACAGTCCTGGATGGAGTATGCTGAGCCTTGTAGTTCTGCAGCTGCTGTCTGCTCTTCTCCATACAGACAGACAGCAGCTGCAGAACTACAAGGCTCAGCATACTCCATCCAGGACTGTATGCAGAAGTTTTTTGCCCCCTGAAAAAATTATGTGGCTTCGCCATATTTTTGTATGCTAGCCAGGTACAGCAGGCAGGTACGGCTGCCCCCAACCCCCAGTTGCCTATTTGTACCCGGCTGGGAACCAAAAATAAAGGGAAGCCCTTTTTTTATTATTTCATGAATTTCATGAAATAATTAGAAAACAAATGACGTAGGCTTTGCCCCATTTTTGTGTCCAGCCAGGTACAACTAGGCAGCTGGGATTGGAATCCGCACCACCGGTTGGCCTGAGCTTTCTGGGCCCCACTGCTGCGAATTGCAGTCTGCAGCCACCTCAGAAAATGGCATTTTCATAGAAGCGCCATCTTCTGGCGCTGTATCCAACTCTTCCAGCACCTGCCTGCTATACCTGGCTAGCATACAAAAATATGGCGAAGCTCACGTCCTTTTTTGTAGCTTTTTGGCAAAAAAAAAAAAAATGCTTCCCTGGATTTTCCATTGCCAGTGAAGGTAACAACAAGCAGTGGGGGTTAGCAGCCAGTAGCTGCTTGGATTACCCTTAGCTAGCAATACAAAAAATGCAGTGGGAGCTAACATATATTTTTTTTAATTATTTATTTAAATAACTAAAAATAAAATGGGCTTCCCTGTATTTTGATTGCTGGACATCACAGTGCTGTAAAAATAAATCTTTAAAAAAATGACGTAGCGCTCCGCGGTATTTTTGATTCTCAGCGCAGATAAAGCAGACAGCTATGGGTTGCCACCCCCATCTGCCTGCCGTTACCTTGGTTGGCAATCAAAATACAGGGAAGCCCATTAATTTTTTCTATTTAAAAAATAGTTAAAAAAAAAAAATTACGTTGGGTCCCCCCATTTTTGATAGCCAGCTAGGGTAAAGCAGACGGCTGTAGCCTGAAAACCACAGCTGGCAGCTTTACCGTGGTTGGGGATCCAATGTGGAGGTCCCCTCAGGCTCTTTTTTATAATTATTTTATAAATATTAATAATTACACAATAAAAGTAGGGGACCCCCCAAATTGGATCACCAGCCAAGGTAAAGCGGACAGCTGTGGTCTGGTATTCTCAGGGTGGGAAGGTCCATAGTTATTGGGCCTTCACAGCCTAAAAATAGCAGGCCGCAGGCACCCCAGACGTGGCGCATCCACTAGATGCGCCAATCCTGGCGCTTCACCCCAGCTCATCCCGTGCCCTGGTGCAGTGGCAAACGGGGTAATAAATCGGGTTGATACTAGCTGTAAAGTCACCTGAGATCAAGCCCAGCAGTTTGTGATGTCATGGCGTCTATTAGATACCCAACATCATAAACTGTCAGTACTAACAAATACAAAAAATCGACAAAAGAAATTTATTTGAAAAAACAGTCCCCAAAACATTTCCTCTTTCACCAATTTATTGTAAGAAAAAAAATAAAGGGGTCCCACGACGACTCTGGACCATCTAGAATATGGGGGGGAGACACTCAGGGAACGTATCCCCCATTTTCTAGGAGTGCGGACCCTTCATGTGAGGAGTGTGGGTGCAATGAATCTGCACTCACTCTCCCCGGGTCCACAGCAGCAGAGTCCATGTCGTAATGGTTGCTACCAAAGCTGCAATGACCTGCTCATGAGGTAAGGACATGCCTAATCAGGAGAACTACTGTAGAGGAAGCTCTGCTCACTGGTATATAGGTGCTCAGAGGTAATAATAGATAAAATTAGTGAGTAACCTCGGCACTCTATATCTCCCAGACTAAGTCAGTAAGTCACAACGGATAGTAATGCAAAATCACTCTTTATTGGTCCGTATTAAGAAATTTTTTTTTCATAAGCATATATGTTTTTGTCCAAAACAAGTTACAAATGACGTTTCGGCCTGAGCCTTCGTCAGATTGGACTTATCTGCATGTAATCATGAAAAATGACAATAATCAGTATCACATAAGAGTGAGAGAACAATAACATAAACTCGAACAATGTAGAGGTACAATTGGGATGCAGCAAAAAAATTGCAACACAGCAAGAAATGAAACACATGATACAAATGTCATAATACAGTACAAGGACAATATAGTAATGACAAATATGGGGTCAGAGTAGACTTAGACAGCTCTGGTACGAAAGAGATGTCAATCATAAAGTAACATGTGCAGTAGGTGTAGAGCTACACTATGCATGGCAGAGCTAATGTGTAGACCGACCATAGAAAAAGTAGAGAAAAAGTGGAGAAAAAGTGGAGAATAAGTGGAACATAAGAGGAGAAAAAGTGGAGAAAAAGTGGAGAAAAAAGTGGAGAAAAAGTGGAGAAAAAGTGGAGAAAAAGTGGAGAAAAAGTGGAGATTAAGAGGAGAAAAAGTGGAGAAAAAAGTGGAGAAAAAGTGGAGAAAAAGTGGAGCATAAGTGGAGAAAAAGTGGAGAAAAAGTGGAGAAAAAGTGGAGCATAAGAGGAGAAAAAGTGGAGAAAAAAGTGGAGAAAAAGTGGAGAAAAAGTGGAGCATAAGAGGAGAAAAAGTGGAGAAAAAGTGGAGAAAAAGTGGAGCATAAGAGGAGAAAAAGTGGAGAAAAAGTGGAGAAAAAGTGGAGCATAAGAGGAGAAAAAGTGGAGATTAAGAGGAGAAAAAGTGGAGAAAAAGTGGAGCATAAGAGGAGAAAAAGTGGAGAAAAAGTGGAGAAAAAGTGGAGAAAAAGTGGAGCATAAGAGGAGAAAAAGTGGAGATTAAGAGGAGAAAAAGTGGAGAAAAAGTGGAGAAAAAGTGGAGAAAAAGTGGAGCATAAGAGGAGAAAAAGTGGAGAAAAAAGTGGAGAAAAAGTGGAGAAAAAGTGGAGAAAAAGTGGAGATTAAGAGGAGAAAAAGTGGAGTATAAGAGGAGAAAAAGTGGAGAAAAAAGTGGAGAAAAAGTGGAGAAAGTGGAGAAAAAAATGGAGAAAAAGTGGAGAAAAAGTGGAGAAAAAGTGGAGAATAAGAGGAGAAAAAGTGGAGAAAAAGTGGAGAAAAAGTGGAGAATAAGAGGAGAAAAAGTGGAGAATAAGTGGAGAAAAAAATGGAGAAAAAGTGGAGAAAAAGTGGAGAAAAAGTGGAGCATAAGAGGAGAAAAAGTGGAGAAAAAGTGGAGAAAAAGTGGAGAAAAAGTGGAGCATAAGAGGAGAAAAAGTGGAGAAAAAAGTGGAGAAAAAGTGGAGAAAAAGTGGAGCATAAGAGGAAAAAAAGTGGAGAAAAAGTGGAGAAAAAGTGGAGCATAAGAGGAGAAAAAGTGGAGAAAAAGTGGAGAAAAAGTGGAGAAAAAGTGGAGCATAAGAGGAGAAAAAGTGGAGAAAAAGTGGAGAAAAAAGTGGAGAAAAAGTGGAGAAAAAGTGGAGAAAAAGTGGAGAAAAAGTGGAGATTAAGAGGAGAAAAAGTGGAGAAAAAGTGGAGAAAAAGTGGAGCATAAGAGGAGAAAAAGTGGAGAAAAAAGTGGAAAAAACGTGGAGAAAACGTGGAGAAAAAGTGGAGAAAAAGTGGAGAAAAAGTGGAGCATAAGAGGAGAAAAAGTGGAGAAAAAGTGGAGAAAAAAGTGGAGAAAAAGTGGAGAAAAAGTGGAGAAAAAGTGGAGAAAAAGTGGAGAAAAAGTGGAGATTAAGAGGAGAAAAAGTGGAGAAAAAGTGGAGAAAAAGTGGAGCATAAGAGGAGAAAAAGTGGAGAAAAAAGTGGAGAAAACGTGGAGAAAACGTGGAGAAAAAGTGGAGAAAAAGTGGAGAAAAAGTGGAGCATACGAGGAGAAAAAGTGGAGAAAAAAGTGGAGAAAACGTGGAGAAAAAGTGGAGAAAAAGTGGAGAAAAAGTGGAGCATAAGAGGAGAAAAAGTGGAGATTAAGAGGAGAAAAAGTGGAGAAAAAGTGGAGAAAAAGTGGAGAAAAAGTGGAGCATAAGAGGAGAAAAAGTGGAGAAAAAAGTGGAGAAAAAGTGGAGAAAAAGTGGAGAAAAAGTGGAGATTAAGAGGAGAAAAAGTGGAGCATAAGAGGAGAAAAAGTGGAGAAAAAAGTGGAGAAAAAGTGGAGAAAGTGGAGAAAAAAATGGAGAAAAAGTGGAGAAAAAGTGGAGAAAAAGTGGAGAATAAGAGGAGAAAAAGTGGAGAAAAAGTGGAGAAAAAGTGGAGAATAAGAGGAGAAAAAGTGGAGAATAAGTGGAGAAAAAAATGGAGAAAAAGTGGAGAAAAAGTGGAGAAAAAGTGGAGCATAAGAGGTGAAAAAGTGGAGAAAAAGTGGAGAAAAAGTGGAGAAAAAGTGGAGCATAAGAGGAGAAAAAGTGGAGAAAAAAGTGGAGAAAAAGTGGAGAAAAAGTGGAGCATAAGAGGAGAAAAAGTGGAGAAAAAGTGGAGAAAAAGTGGAGCATAAGAGGAGAAAAAGTGAAGAAAAAGTGGAGAAAAAGTGGAGAAAAAGTGGAGCATAAGTGGAGAAGAAGTGGAGACAAAGTGGAGAAAAAGTGGAGAAAGTGGAGAAAAAAATGGAGAAAAAGTGGAGAAAAAGTGGAGAAAAAGTGGAGAATAAGAGGAGAAAAAGTGGAGAAAAAGTGGAGAAAAAGTGGAGAATAAGAGGAGAAAAAGTGGAGAATAAGTGGAGAAAAAAATGGAGAAAAAGTGGAGAAAAAGTGGAGAAAAAGTGGAGCATAAGAGGTGAAAAAGTGGAGAAAAAGTGAAGAAAAAGTGGAGAAAAAGTGGAGCATAAGAGGAGAAAAAGTGGAGAAAAAAGTGGAGAAAAAGTGGAGAAAAAGTGGAGCATAAGAGGAGAAAAAGTGGAGAAAAAGTGGAGAAAAAGTGGAGCATAAGAGGAGAAAAAGTGAAGAAAAAGTGGAGAAAAAGTGGAGAAAAAGTGGAGCATAAGAGGAGAAAAAGTGGAGAAAAAGTGGAGAAAAAAGTGGAGAAAAAGTGGAGAAAAAGTGGAGAAAAAGTGGAGAAAAAGTGGAGATTAAGAGGAGAAAAAGTGGAGAAAAAGTGGAGAAAAAGTGGAGCATAAGAGGAGAAAAAGTGGAGAAAAAAGTGGAGAAAACGTGGAGAAAACGTGGAGAAAAAGTGGAGAATAAGTGGAGAAAAAGTGGAGAAAAAGTGGAGCATAAGAGGAGAAAAAGTGGAGAAAAAACTGGAGAAAACGTGGAGAAAAAGTGGAGAAAAAGTGGAGAAAAAGTGGAGCATAAGAGGAGAAAAAGTGGAGATTAAGAGGAGAAAAAGTGGAGAAAAAGTGGAGAAAAAGTGGAGAAAAAGTGGAGAAAAAGTGGAGAAAAAGTGGAGAAAAAGTGGAGCATAAGAGGAGAAAAAGTGGAGAAAAAAGTGGAGAAAAAGTGGAGAAAAAGTGGAGAAAAAGTGGAGATTAAGAGGAGAAAAAGTGGAGCATAAGAGGAGAAAAAGTGGAGAAAAAAGTGGAGAAAAAGTGGAGAAAGTGGAGAAAAAAATGGAGAAAAAGTGGAGAAAAAGTGGAGAAAAAGTGGAGAATAAGAGGAGAAAAAGTGGAGAAAAAGTGGAGAAAAAGTGGAGAATAAGAGGAGAAAAAGTGGAGAATAAGTGGAGAAAAAAATGGAGAAAAAGTGGAGAAAAAGTGGAGAGAAAGTGGAGAAAAAAATGGAGAAAAAGTGGAACACCCTTTGGTACCTTTCATGTGGCACTAAGGGGTGCTTAGCTTTGTATTTAGCCAAAAAAATGAAAAAAAAATGACATAGGGTTCCCCCTCGTTTTGTAGCCAGCTAGGGTAAAGCAGACGGCTGCAGCCTGCAGACCACAGCTGGCAACCTCACCTTGGCTGGTAATCCAAAACTGAGGGCACCCCACGCTGTTATTTTAAATTAAATAAATAATTAAAAAAAAAACACGTAGGGGTCCCCCAAAATTGGATCACCAGCCAAGGTAAAGCAGACAGCTGGGGCCTGATATTCTCAGACTAGGGAGGTCCATGGTTATTGGAATCTCCCCAGCCTAAAAATAGCAGGCCGCAGCCGCCCCAGAAGTGGCGCATCCATTAGATGCGCCAATCCTGGTGCTTCGCCCCAGCTCATCCCGCGCCCTGGTGCGGTGGCAAACGGGGTAATATTTGGGGTTAATACCAGATGTGTAATGTCACCTGGCATCAAGCCCTGGGGTTGGTGAGGTCAGGCGTCTATCAGATACCCGACATCACCAACCCAGTCAGTAATAAAAAATAAATACACGACAAACACATTTTTATTTGAAAAAACACTCCCCAAAACATTCCCTCTTTAACCAATTTATTAGATTGAAAAACAAATCCAGGTCTGGTGTAATCCAAGGGGTTGCCATGACGATGCACACTGTCCCAGTCAATGAAGAGCAGGATGTTCCCCATTGGCTGGGAGAGCAGTGCAGTGACCTGAGCTAACATCAATGGGTCAGCCCAGGTCACTGCAGGGGGGTGACAAGTGCTGCTGTCAGTGAGGTACATTACCTGCGCTGATCTCCAGCACACTGACAGCCCCTGTCACTGAGGTCAATGACCGGCGCCTTCACATCAAGTATCGCGAGAGGTCCGTGACGTCACCGCCAGTGTCAGTCTCGGGTCGGAAGCGATAGGTGATGTGACAAGCGGCGGCCATGGAGGACAGTGACAGCGCTGAGGTCGGGATGGCGGGACTTCATCACCGCAGGTAAGCCGAGCGAGCGAGCGAGCGGGCGGGCGGGCGGGGGGGGGGTGGATGTGTGTGTGTGTGTTTGTGTATGTGTATGAATGTGTACATGCCGCGGGCAGGAGGGGGTGGAGCGAGCTGAGCGGGAAAGTGTGGGCTTCCTGCATGTAACTAAGATAAACATCGGGTTACTAACCAAAGCGCTTTGCTTGGATACCCGATGTTTATCTTGGTTACCAGCTTGTGGCAGGCTGCCAGCGATGGCTCCTGCTCACTGTAGCTGTAAAAAGCCCTGCTTTTTGCTGCTAGAACCGTTCTCGAACGTATCTAGAACTATCGAGCTTTTAGCAAAAAGCTCGAGTTCTAGTTCGATCTCGAACAGCCCAAAAATCACTCGAGCCTAGAACTGGAGAACCACGAACCACGAACCGCGCTCAACTCTATTCCCAAGCTCACCAGTCAATTCCTTTTTTCTCAGAATGTACCCAACTGTTGATTTTGCTACTCCAAGCATGTCTGCTATCTCTCTGATGGATTTTTTTTTTTCAGCCTCAGGATGTTCTGCTTCACCTCAATTGAGAGTTCCTTAGACCGCATGTTGTCTGGTCACAGCAACAGCTTCCAAATGCAAAACCACACACCTGTAATCAACCCCAGACCTTTTAACTACTTCATTGATTACAGGTTAACGAGGGAGATGCCTTCAGAGTTAATTGCAGCCCTTAGAGTCCCTTGTCCAATTACTTTTGGTCCCTTGAAAAAGAGGAGGCTATGCATTACAGAGCTATGATTCCTAAACCCTTTCTCCGATTTGGATGTGAAAACTCTCATATTGCAGCTGGGAGTGTGCACTTTCAGCCCATATTATATATATAATTGTATTTCTGAACATGTTTTTGTAAACAGCTAAAATAACAAAACTTGTGTCACTGTCCAAATATTTCTGGACCTAACTGTATGTCCCATAGGCTGCTGTTATTTGGCCGTGATGCCTGGCGCCAGCACTGCTGCCCGCCCCCTGGCACTCAGAATTGCACCATCAACTGCAGCATACTGGATGCCGTGGATGCCAATACCGTTGAAAGCAAAGATGGAAGAGGAAATCTATCCACTCCCTCCCACATCATTCTATATCTGACATCTAATCACAGCAGGAGCGATGACATCACTATATTGTGCTGCTGTGCTGAGCAGTGAAGAGTTTCAGAGCACTTTGGGAAAGCGGAAAAATGAGTATTTATTTATAATTGTGTTGTGAGGCCCATAATGCTATATGGAGGACTTTATGGGGCTAATAATACAATATGGAGGGCTATATGGGGCCCATAATACTATATGGAGGACTATTTGGGGCCCATTATGCCATATTGAAGAATATATGGGGCCCATAATACCATTTGGAGGATTATGTTGAACCCATAATGGTAAATAAAGGACTATGTGGGAGCCTTAATACTATAAGAAGGACCATATGGGGCACATAATACAATATGGAGGATGATGTGGGGCCCATTAAACTATACTGACGACTATGTGGGGCCAAATATTCTGTATGGAGGACTATCTGGGGCACATTACTCTGTATGGCGGACTATGTCAAGCCTATTATCCTGCATGACGTACTATGTGGGGCGACTAGGTTGGCCTATCACTTTGTCCAAGTTTTTCATTCTAGCTCTCTGTGTATTTGAATTTGACATCTCTCATATAGATGTAATGGAACTGCAATTAAAGGGAATCTTTTACCTGGAATTCGCTATTTAATCTGAGAGCAGCATGATATAGAATCAGACTTTCACTGTTAAATTCTGTTCTTAAGCGATCTATTTTTAAAATTACCAACATACATGATTTCAACATTTTCCAAATATTTGTACACAATATGATATACCGATTTTCATGATTAAGGTATGTTTCTAGTAATGCCTTTAATGATTGTCTAAAAAAAATATTCCAGCTCAAGCATTTTTATCTCAGGGCAAGCTGTAGGCAGTTGCATATATACTAAATATAAACCCTTCCATAACTGTCTTCTCCTGCACCCTAAGTTTCTATATCTGTTCCGGCACATTTTGTACGATGCTTATGTTCAGTAATCTTGGCAAGACTTCTTTTAGCATAAATTTGGCCAATTTTGTACTTTAACTCTGGCAGGAACCTTGGCAAATCCTTAAAGTGATAAAATGCATCTACTTACTGGTGACAACATTTCCATATGACTATGGCACCTGTTTCGGTGTTGACATCTTATTTCATTTAACTTTTACTTCTTTTTATAACCTTCATGTTTTCTTAGGAACTGAACTAAAAATGTGCGGTAGCTCACCTAATTTCTACACGTCTAATAAAGAACACTTTTTCTCGGTTCTGAAAATATTTTATAAAGATGTCTAAAAATGAAATATCACTTACAATTTTGAACAGTAGGCACAGTGGCATGCAAAAGCTTGGGCACCACTGGTAAAAATTACTGTAATTGTGAACAGCTAAAGCTGCTTTCACACTATGTTTTTTTAACATGCGTCCTGAACGTTTTTTTAATGCAAAAATGGATCCAGTGCAAATGGGTTTTCATTTCAATGCATTTGCAATGGACTCACGTCAACATGCATTCACATGTGTTTACGTGCAGTTTAGTCAGGATTCAGCGACTTGCAGTTTTTTAACTTTTTTCAAAAACGCTACTTGTAGAAACCAGCCTGGCATGATCCGAGTCAGTCTCTGTCTCTCTCTCTTCTCTCTCCTCTTTTCTCTCTCTCTCCTAAAAGATGTGAAAGAGAGAGAAAAGCTCTCTCTTTCTCTCCTCTTTTCTCTCTCTCTCTCCCCTTTTCTCTCTCTCTCTCCTCTTTTTTCTCTCTTCTCTCTCCTCTTTTCTTCTCTCTCCTTTTTTCTCTCTCTCTCCTCTTTTTTCTCTCTCTCTCCTCTTTTTTCTCTCTCTCTCCTCTTTTCTCTCTCTTTCTCTCTCTGCCTCTCTTCGCCTCTCTTTGCCTCTTTTTGCCTCTCCCCTCTCTTTTCCTCTCCCCTCTCTTTGCCTCTCTCCTCTCTTTGCCTCTCTCCTCTCTTCTCCTCTCTTCTCCTCTCTTCTCTCTCCTCTCTCCTTGTCTCCTCTCTCCTCTCTTCTCCTCTCTCCTCCTCTCTCGTCTCTCTTTTGCCCCAAGCTGCGTCTGAATTTCCAGTCTGTCATGTTCAGTTCCCCTCACTCCTGATCACATGACTCCAATGCCCACCCATAAACTTCAAGTGACAGGATCCTGTAAAATAACACATGCGTTTGCATGCGTTTCTCTTTGCAAAAACAGGATCCGCTTTTGCAGCAAAAAAACGTTCATGAGGCATGTTAAAAAAACGTAGTGTGAAAGCAGCCTAAGCAAGATGAAACTGAAGTGATGTCTAATAGGCATGAAGTTAAAGATGACACATTTCCTTTGTATTTTAATACAAAAACATATATACATATTTTTATTTTTTAGATTTAAAAATTAGAAAAACAAAAAAGGCAAAAGTTGGGACTCTCCTGGAGATTTGTGTGATGAGATAACTTTGACCAAGGTTTCAGACCTTAATTAACCTGTTAGGTTCATGGCTTGTTCACCATCATAGTTAGGAAAGGTCAAATGTTGCAAATTTCACAATTTTGCAAAAACTCAACAACCTCTAACCTTGTGCCAAAAAAGAGCAGCCATGGGTTCTTCTAAACAGCTGAAAAAGAACATCTAAACAATCCTGATGCATTTTGGAAACTAGTCCTGTGGACTAAAGAGCTTAAAATAGAACTCTTTGGCCACAATTATCAAAGGTATGTGTGAAGAAAATATATTACAGAATTTCAGTAAAAGAAAATATTGCCAACCATTAACCCCTTACGACCTTGGACATACCTATGCATGCAAGGTCTTAGCTGTCTCATTTTTCCAAGCCCTAATATAGGTACATTGACAGAAAGATGAAAAAAATAATGGCTTTTGGAAGAAGGGGAAGGAATAATGAAAACTAAAAACGGAAAATTTCCTGAGGTTAATGGTGTTTAGCATGGGAGTGGATTTCATTGGAAGAGGGAAGAATGAATTCAATGAAATTTCAATAAATTCTTGATGCAAACAGCATTGATTGATCAGCTGCCTAAAAAACTTCTTTATAGTTTCTAAATGGAATATGTGATTATATGTGAACATAAGTGAAGAAAGGCTGTGTGATGCTTTGTTCTCTCTAATAGGTGTGCAATAAAATGTGTTATACATAATGGGGTCTGGGAATGAAGAAATACAAGCAGTCAGCTGAAAAATAAATTCATTGGTTTCATAAACATAGTGTAATGTAGACTTGTACTATAATCTAATATAAATTAGATGAGTAAAATAAGTTTGTCATGCAATTTTTCTTCTATAGAGCCCATTTAGAATACAGTATTTGGAACACTTACTGATAGAGATGAGCAAACTGAGTGAACGTGAATAAAATTTGTAATGAATTGTTAAAAATTCGCTGAGATCGGCAAATTCAAACAATTTATGATTCACTTTGCACCAATCACTGCCCTTTTATGAAAATACTGCGTCAGCCAGAAGGGAATCACATGACCTCATGGGCAGATGGGCAGGTATTCCTTTAATGCCTTGCAGTTATATTATTATATCACAAAGCATAGCCAATCATGAGACACTATCTGTCACGTTCCCACCGGAGTCTGCTCCTGTGACTTCTGCTTCAATCACCAGGCGATGCCATGTTCACGTCGTGGATAGTGTTGGTGAAGGGACAGGAGTCGGTGCCAGTGATTCTGGTGGACGCACGCAGGCTCCGCTCATCCACTAAGCTGGGTTTCCCTGGGATCTGCAGTACCACTGGCTGACTGTAGATAGCGTGTGTCTTCCAGCTGAAGTTACTATCATTCAGCCTCAGCCAATGGGAAGACACCACACCCTTTTAATTCCCCCTCCTGTATGCTGGCTACTGCCAGAGATAGTTCTGTTTTCCTGTTACCTGGCTCCTTCTCTGTTTTGCTTAGTGATCCCCTGTTTGGACTTCTGCTTGTTTTCTGACTACCCTTCTGCCTGACATTTCTGTACCTCGCCGCCAGTCCAGATGTGACCTCTGCTTGGTTTCCTGATTACATCCTTGCCTGCCTAATTCTGTCCCTGTTTTGCATTTCCTGGTTTGACCCTGCCTGACTACTACTCTCATCAGACTGCAGCCTTCCACAGGTAGTGATCACCTGGGCCCTGTGTATTTCCAAACCCCTGTATAGGGGTTAAAGTGTTTCAGGGTTCTCGGGGTCCTGCTTGGTGAGTGCCTTTCCTCTAGCCCGTCCATTACATCCAGTCTGAGTCTGTGGTTCCAGGCAGGCCTTACACTATCATAGCCACTATAAAAGCAGAAGCAGGAAATGCATCAGATATTTTGTGCTGAATCTGGAAAGCAAGGACAGTCATATAGATAGGGAAGGAAAAGCTGAGCTACCAAAACTACTAAAGAAAAGAAAAATAACTGATTGCCTCATAGAGTGTGTATGTCATAAACAGTACTGATTTTTTTGAACAACTTCTATATTAGTCTAATATGCAACACCAATAATACAGGCTTCTGCTACTGGCTTTATTGTGGTGTTTACCTAGCATTTCTTTGCTGCTTCCTTTTGGGAAGGGAAAACTTTGCTAAAAAACATAAAATTGAAGTTAAAAAATACAGTCATTTTAACTCTATGACTTCCTGCTCAAAAATGGTGCTTGTCACAAACAGTACTGCCATGTTTTTGCACACTTGTTTTATTAGTTTAGCACTACATATGTGCTTGGCACATCAATGCTACTGTTATTTTTTAGGTGTTTTCCTTAGATTTCTTGGTTACGCGTTTATGGGAAGAAAGTGAATTGTGGATCGAAAAACAAAAGTTAATTTTAGGGGAAAATAATGTATTATATAGCAAAATGTGGCAATCGTAATGGACTGGCTAATGTTAAAGTAAACAAAATACCACATAATCTTTTAATAAGAAAGTGGAAGCTGCAAGTAATAACAGCACAAGCGCTGGCACTAGCTTACTGAGCAGTACTAATACCAAGTCAAAAGTGTCCCCAATACCCCCTCGGAGAATATTAGTGGGGAGATTGTTAAGGGTGTAATGGAGCATATGGCACATCACTCTTCTCAGACACCGGAGGATGATATTACAATTTGAGACTTCTATTGTCCATTTGAGTCTGCGTTGTGCACATTCTTCCTACTCTGCGCCTATAACTGTTAAGGGGGCTTTACACGCTGTGACATCGCTAATGCGGAGTCGTTGGGGTCACGGATTTTGTGACGCACATCCGGCCGCATTAGCGATGCCGTTGCGTGTGACACCGATAAGCGATTTTGCATCGTTGCAAAAACGTGCAAAATCGCTAATCGGCGACATAGGGGTCCATTCTTAAAAATCGTTACTTCAGCAGTAACGAAGTTGTTCCCCGTTCCTGTGGCAGCACATATCGCTCCATGTGACACCGCAGGAACGAGGAAGCTCCCCTTACCTGCCTCCCGGCCGCTATGAGGAAGGAAGGAGGTGGGCGGGATGTTACGTCCCGCTCATCTCCGCCCCTCCGCTGCTATTGGGCGGCGGTTCAGTGACGCTTCAGTGACGTCGCTGTGACGCCGCACGGACCGCCCCCTTAGAAAGGAGGCGGTTCGCCCATCACAGCGACGTCGCCGGACAGGTAAGTATGTGTGACGGCTGTTGTGCGGCACGGGCAGCGATTTGCCCGTGTCGCGCAACAGATGGGGGCGGGTACCCACACTAGCGATATCGGGACTGATATCGCAGTGTGTAAAGTAGCCTTTAGGCTACATTCCCATAATGACCTTTTGGTGAGTCTTTGATGTTGCAGAATTTCTCCACCATGTTTTCTCCTATTTAATATAGGTTACAAGCATTTTTTTAGTGCGTTTATGTTAGGTTTTTTAACATGCATCTAGCGCTTTTTGAAGCCGCAGTTTTTGTCTTATTTTTTTTATTTGTTTTTGATACTTTCTCTTATTCGGCTTTGTATAACTTTATTGGTATACTTAGATGCAGATTGCTTGCAATGTTGATGTGTTACCACTGTGGAAATGCACTAAATACACATCTGCATTATTTATCTGTGGATTTTTTGCATCTAATGCATCCTGCATATAAAACTCATCATGTCTGCAAGAGAAGTTAACATGTTGCTGATTTTAGACATGCATCACAAGTCAGTTTGCGTGTTTAAAACAAACAACCAAAAAACATCTCGCGGCCTGTGTGTTGCGTGTACACTCCCTGGTGTTTTAAAGCCATACGAGTATAGGGTTGGTGACAATTGATTTTGCTGTACTGCTGTTTTGGAAGGCAGAGACTAAAAGATGTGTCTCCAAATGTTGTGTAGAGGTTAATGGCAGTGTTCTTGGAAAGAGAGGCCTACGCCTGTCACTGGGTCACCAATGGATGTTTTGATTTAAAAAAAAATAAAAAAGACCGGGCCACAGCCTGTGTTGCATGGACCGTAACTTTGTGGTGTTTTAAAGCAATATGGGGAGGGGCAATTGATTCTATTGTACTGCTGTTTTTGAAGGTAGAGACTACAAGATGTGTCTCCAAATGTTGTAGAGGTTACTATCAGTATTCTTGGAGAGAGAGGCCTACGCCTATCACTAAGTAAAAAAGAAGCACAGTGGGCATGAGGTTACTCTAAAATCTAATCCTCTTTGCTGTAACTCTAATATGCTGTGTTTTTGATGCAGTGAAAATATGCAGTGTTAAAATCTCAGCAAATGCTCATTGTGGAAACATAGCCTCAATTCTTTCCACTGAAGACTTTCAATTCCATTAATTGCATATTTGACTTTTATGAGGGCTAGATCCCTAAAGCACAACACTCTAAGTGCTCAGGAAATTATATTTTACAATATATACCATCCAGTAAACATATATGGACAGTTTGTGCTTGGGTTTGGTCGATTCATGAGCTGAAAGGCTTGACTACCTGCCTGTGTTGGCAGTGGTGTTAACAATTGCATTTGCAGCTGTTTTAGTAGTGGCACAGCCAATGGATAAGTTTTAGAAACTTTTTCAACTTTAAGATGCCTTATTGTTAACTAGTGTAGCGGTTAAATGGGCAGTTGGTCACCACCGGGATTCCATCCATTACCCACAGCCGAATATGTTGAGGTCGCTTAAACATTATTAAAGGTAAGCTTGTGTTAAAAGATTTAAAGGTATTTGATACAGTCCTAGAAGACTTTATATTATCATATAAAACTTTCCATAAAAATTGGAGGCTTTGGAGTACTTTTTATTAAAAACAAATTGATTTTTGTGAATCTAATTTGCTATCAATATTCAGTGATGCTCATAAATACAATTTCCAAAAATTTTGTTCATCTCCACTTGATAACAATCTTGTATGAAGAGCAGCAATTAAGTTTACTATATCACATCTGTGTTCTTTTTTTGCAAAATTAAAAAAAACAACATGAGATCTATCGTCTTTTTCTGCATGTTATTTTTCCTGTAATTTTTATTGAAAGCTTCTTTGCTTTATTAAAAAAATTAGAAGAGAACAGTTACGATTTTATCTATTATTCATTGTCTGACTTGTAAAATTAAAAATAGCATAGTGGGTATCAATTTAAACAAAGGGAAAACGAAATTGGTGCATAGTTACCATGGTGAATAGAAAAAATAAAAGACTATAATAGTGTTATCCTGCAAGCAGATATAATGAAATTACATACCCTTTGCAGCTGACATTGTTAATTTTTCAGCTCAGTGGAATAGTTGTCAGAATCAGAGGAACATGTAATGTTCATTATAATGGTGCATTTGTAAAACAAGAAGCCACAGTCAGGTCTCTTTTCACACTTCATAGATAGGTGTTGTGTTGCTGATATTGAAACAGTAATTTTAGATCACTCTACAAATTGTCAATTTCAAGTGAAAATGTTAATACTGAATACGTATTGTATGGCTTGGGGAGAATGTTTATCCATAGTTTGGCAACAACATTGATTATAAATGGGCATTGATGCCAGGGTAGTACGAATATTCACATTAACAAACAATAATGAATTTACAATGTTAAAGTCAGAAACAACATAAGATCTTTGGCATTTTTCTAAAATAAAAAAGTCCTACACAGGAATAATGGTTATGCCGGCGTCACACGGGACGATAAATCGTGTGATCGCATAAGCGATCGCACCCGCCCCCGTTGTTTGTGCGTTACGGGCAATTTGTTGCCCGTGGTGCACAAAGTCGTTTACCCCTGTCACACGTACTTACCTGCCGGAGGTAGGTTAGCTGTGTTCGTCATTCCTAGGGTGTCACACGTAGTGATGTTTGCTGCTCCGGGAACGATGAACAACCGGATCACAGAAGGAAGACTGACATTTTGAAAATGAACAACGTGTCAACGAGCAACGATAAGGTGAGTATTTTTGCTCGTTCACAGTCGTTCGGAGGTGTCACACAGTATGATATCTCGAACGATTCCGGATGTGCGTCACTAACGACGTGACCCCGACGACATATCGTACGATATATCGTACCGTGTGACGTCGGCATTACCCTCATAGAGTTATCACTCTATATTAGGCGTCTTTCACACGTCAGTGATTCTGGTACGTAGGTGACAGTTTTTATACGTACCAGAATCACTAACATACGCAGAACCATTATAATCAATGAGTCTGTGCACACATCAATGATTTTCACTGACCGTGTCTCCATGCAGCGTACATGCATGTCCATGTGTTCTGCATGGAGACATGTCCGTTTTTTATGGCATCACTGATGTCCCACGGACCATACTATTGTGTGATCCATGAAACATGTACCAGAAAAACATGTACATTGAAAATAAAAAGCGTTTTTAGTTCACCTTCTCAAGCGCTGCTTGTCTCCGGCCTCAGCTGTCTGCTGCTTCATAGCCGGCTAATTACTGGCTGCATATACATGTATGCAGCCACAGCTAACCAGAAGTAGCTGCAGCGGAGGACAGCGCTGGCTGGAAACACAACAGAGCCAAAGAATTCAGCACCACGGACAGCAGGAGCAGGGACAGGGTAGTATACGTCCATATGTAATCACGGATGACGGATCACGGATGACGGATTGCACATGGACAACCCATGTGCATCATGAATCATGGTACACAGAGGGACATATGTGTTTTTAACACGTCAGTGAAAAAAGTCTGTTTTTCACTGACGTGTGAAACAGGCCTTATTTGTAAACAAGAATAGTACATTTGACAAAAGGAAAATTTGCCTTTCATTTTGGTTACCATTGCTCTTATTTTATTTGTGAAGAGACATTTAAATTACAGTAGCATGTGGACCATACATGGTGTGATGTGAAAAAGGGTGTGCTCTCCATGCATGTAAATAGGATGTTAAAAAATGTGTTTCCGCAGGACAATAACATTACAAAAGGATACAATTGCAGGAGAATAAAAATTGTACAGTACCACAGGGAATTTTTTTGACTGAAAAAAATAAGGGGCAAAGGTATCGGGCAGCATGGGGCTCAGTGGTTAGCACTGCAGTCTTGTAGTACTGGGGTCCTGGGATCAAATCCTACCAAGGACATCTGTGAGGAGTTTGTATGTTCTCCTAGTGATTGTGTGGGTTTCCTCCATACACTCCAATGGTATACTGATAGGGAATTTAGATTGTGATCCCTGATGGGGACAGTGTTGTTGATATATAAACTTCTGCATTGTAAAGCGCTGCAGAATATGTTGCCTCTATCTAAAAGTAAAGATTATTGCAATCATCAAAATGGGCATTTATTGCATTGCCCATTCAATTTGATAAAACAAGTAATAATTTATCTTGTGCATAATTACTAAGGATGTTATATTTAGGACACTGCATAACCTTTCCAAATATTCCAGTTGTTTAAAAGAGTTGTCCCACAAACAAAATAGATTTTAATCAATAAATCTTGGAATAAACAATAAAGGCTGCTTTACATGTATCAATTTCTCGTGCGATCGTATTTGCGATCGCACCCGCCCCCATCGTTTGTGCGACACGGGCAATTTGTTGCCCGTATCGCACAAAGTCGGTAACCCCCGTCACATGTACTTACCTTCAAAACAACCTCGCTGTGGGCGGCAAACATCCTCTTCCTGAAGGGGGAAGGACATTCAGTGTCACAGTGATGTCACACAGTGGCCAGCCAATAGTAACGGAGGGGTGGAGATGAGCGGGACGTAAACATCCCGCCCACCTCCTTCCTTCCGCACTGCCGGCGGGACGCAGGTAAGTTGTTGTTCATCATTCCCGGGGTTTCACATGGAGCGATGTGTGCTGCCCCAGGAATGATGAACAACCAGCGCGCAGAAGGACGTGCGATTTTTAGAAAATGAGCAACGTGTCAACGAGCAACGATAAAGTGAGTATTTGTGCTCGTTAACAGACGCTCGTAGCTGTCAAACGCTATGATATGTCAAACGGCGCCGGATGTGCATCACTTACGATGTGACTCTTACGACATATCGTTTGATATATCGTAGCGTGTAACGTGCCCTTTAGTCTCACAAATGAATGTGTTAAAAAAAACCTTCATGCGTACTGTGTAATGGCTGTGTCTGACCATATAAGCACATGGTCTGAACATATCACATCTCCTGGGTAGGGGAGGAAACAATAGTATAGAAACAAGACACCATGTGGTTACAGCTGCTACTTTCTGTGAGGCAAAACATTTGCTTGCCTCTTTATAAATAGGTAGTGAAATGTTTTACCTCAAAAATCAAGTCCTGTTTGTATACTCTTTTGAATCTTCTCCTACCCAGGAGCTGTAGTATCACTAGATATAATAGTTGGGCACTATCGGTTCAATGAGATTTCTACAATGGTAGTTGAAGTCCACGCAAATGTAGAAGAAACTACCTACGGCACACCAAGAGATGCAAGCAGAAAATTAATTTTAGCTGTACTGAAGTGTCAGCATAAAGTTCCATTTTATAATAATGGAAAATTATTTGATCATCTGTAGCCAGCACTTCAGGATAAGCTTCTTGATGCAGACAGGCCAAGGTCCACAAATGACTGAAACATTGGAGATAATACATATTGGAGCAGTATGCTGACACTTTATTTAAGCTAAGCTAATTTATGATTGCACATTTTGGCGTGTCATTGCTATTTTATTTTACTGGAGATGTGGTATGTGCCAACCATGTTCTTGTACTCTCAGAGAGAGCAATTACACAGAACATATCAGGGGCACATATATAAGATTATCTCAGCACAGGAACATTTTTTTAACACATCAAATTGTCGAACTTAATATTTTTCCAAGATTTATTGATTAAAATGCACTTTTTTGGGTAACGCCTTTAAAGCAATAGCTTGTTAATGATTATTTTTTTTACGTAATTAGCAGAATAAACATTCTAGCATTATTAACCATTTATTTTTGATTTATGCTTTGGCTATATTCATATATTATATTATATATAAATATATTAATAGCGTTTTTGCAAAAATGCAGCAGTTTCCCATTTCAGAAAGGAAAAATAAACAACCGAGTGCGTTACCTTTTTGAAATCTCATCGCTTTTGCTGGGAATGTAAATATCAGCGTTTAATTTCAATGAAACTCATTAAAAACAATAACAAAAAATGCATAAAAAATGCAACGTCTTAACATAGTCTTAATAGCCGAGATGACATAGTATAGGGCAGGGATATACTCAGAAAATAATAAAAAATATAAAAAATGGATAAAGTCACAGCCAACATAGCAGCATAGTCTGTAAAGGCCCTGTCACACACAGAGATAAATCTGTGGCAGATCTGTGGTTGCAGTGAAATTGTGGACAATCAGTGCCAGGTTTGTGGCTGTGTACAAATGGAACAATATGTCCATGATTTCACTACAATGACAGATCTGCCAAAGATTTATCTCTGTGTGTGACGGGGCCTTAAAGCTAGAATACCTGCCTACATGCTTCTATTATACTACCCCTACTCCAGAGTTCTGCCCTTCAGTAAACGCAAAATAAGAGCAAAGAAGAGGGGAGCCAGCACTGCTCATGAATGGCATGCAACAATGAAAAAATAAAAAGTGTAAAATTCACAAATTCATTCCTACTGTAACAATTCAATGAGATTTTTTGCAAATTATTGATCAATGATTTGAGCCCCCCCGCCCCGTCACGGCAAATCTCTATAGAGGGGTCCCTACACTATGCTATAAATTAATATCGTACCATAAGGTCTCATATAATGACTTGAACAGGACCATATAAGAACACCACTTACCCAGGGAATGTCAGAACCGCTCCCATGCTGCAAGGACTGACAACTGCGAATAAAGGCAGCCCAGGTGCCAGTGTGTGTGGCAGAACCACACACACCAGCACAATGTCAGAACTGGCCCTCACAGTGCCAGACCAGCAACATTGTGCTGGTGTGTGTGGTTCTGCCACACACACTGGCACCTGGGCTGCCTTTATTCGCGGTTGTCAGTCCTGGCAGCATGGGAGCGGTTCAGACATGTCTCGGGTAAGTGGTGTCTTCATATGGTCCTGCTCATTATATGAGACCTTATGGTACATAATAATTTATAATATAGCATTAGGGACCCCCCTATAGAGATTTGCCGTGACGGGACAGGGGGGCTCAAATCATTGATCAATCACTTGTGAATATAACACTTTTTATTTCTTCATTGTTGCATGCCATTCATAAGCAGTGCTGGCTCCCCTCCTTTTTTTGTTTACTGGTCAGGTGGTTGACCGCCACCATGCCGTGCACGCCCAGTGTGGTTTGCAAATTCCTTCTGTCGCCATCAAAATTCAGTTTGGTGCTTGTTCACACACAGCCACCGCCTCCTGCTCCAAGGCATCATTATTTAAACACCACCTGCCTGAACCTTGTTCCGCCCTCATCCATGTTTGCTGGTCTGGCACTGTGAGGGCCAGTCCTGACACTGTGCTGGTGTGTGTGGTTCTGCCACACACACTGGCACCTGGGCTGCCTTTATTCGCGGTTGTCAGTCCTGGCAGCATGGGAGCGGTTCAGACATGTCTCGGGTAAGTGGTGTTTTCATATGGTCCTTCTCATTATATGAGACCTTATGGTACATAATAATTTATAATATAGCGTTAGGGACCCCCTATAGAGATTTGCCATGACGGGGCAGGGGGGCTCAAATCATTGATCAATCACAAAAAATCTCATTGAATTGTTACAGTAGGAATGAATTTGTGAATATTACACTTTTTATTTCTTCATTGTTGCATGCCATTCATAAGCAGTGCTGGCTCCCCTCCTTTTTTCAGAATAAGAACATTAGAGAATGGAAAAGCTTTTGTTTAGCCATGAAAAGGACTGTTTGTTTACTGTTGTACCAACAGGTACTGTCATCCTATGGCACACTGTTCCTTCTCCAGCAAAATCGTCCCCTATACCCTAAACTATTTCTTTGTAGAGTGCGGCTAATCTGGCATCTCTGGGTCTCATAGACTAGATGATGCCATGCAATCGACCAATCACAGTTATGCTAGTAGCCAAGATAGCTACAGCATTACCATGATGGGCAGGAAATCTCTGCATGTTTACTGACTGAAAAAATGCTAGGAAACATGTGGCATCTGAGCCACAGAATGTTGGATGGAATAGGTGATTTTCCATCTTAGGTCGGAGTTCCACTTGCGTATAACTCAAGGGAGTCTCGCATCACATCACCCAGCACGGCCACACACTCTCCTTACAGGAGCGGGTCGGCTGCATGTATTTCTATTCAGCTGAGACGCTCCTGTCCAGAGAACCTAAGGCTGTTGCGGGTGATGCGATGCGAGACTCGCGCAAGTCATATGCAAGTGGAACTCCGGCTTTACCCTGATTTCTCGCACAATAGAGTCTAAAAACCCACATTAGCCAATGTGATAAGTGGAAGATTTCTATTTTTTAATTGTTAATATAGATTGTGATATAGAAAAATAAATATTCCCAAAGGTTAAAAAATCTATTTGTATTATAAAAACCTGATATGAACAATTAACCATCTTCTAATGATAACTTCAATTCAAGATAATTTTAATAAATTGACAAAAAAAAAAGACACACAATGAAAAACAAATATTACATTTAACAGCAGCTAGCATTAGCACTTTAAATGTAATGGAAGCCCTATAACCGAGCAAAGATGAAATATGAAAAGCAATGGCATTGCTTCTACACATATCTTTGATATATAGGTCATTAAACTGTGTGTTTAAAAATTGAAAAACATTTGAGTTGCTGTAATTGATATCTTTGTCCACAGACATGTCACATAATGCTACCATCAAATGTATCCACAGTGGTTCTAACCATTCCCCTGTTAATTTAACACTGCACAAATAATGAGGTTCAAAACATAGGTCAAAGGTCAAGAAATGCGGATGTGCCCTGTAGCCTTGCTACAATGGCTCATCTATATTATATGGGAGCTAAAACAGTAAACATAAAAGGTAATACCATCATCCAGACTGAAAATGCAATGCTTCTTGTTTTTACACAATATAAACTTGTCATTTATTTAGTGCATTCAACTCCTTTTTATAATTATGATTATTGTAAAAAAAAAATAATAATATATTATATGGGATTGTATAGAATCAAAATCCTCCAGTATGAAAGAAGAATATTAAATCCCTGGCTGAATCATTCAAATAAAATGTTTTAAGTCAAAGACTATTAATAAAACAATTACATCTGTACCAGAACACCTGCTTCAATATAAAAAAGGGAAAAATAAAAGCCTGTACCACTAGTGGCTCTAGACTTTCTTTGGAAAAATGTAAAAAATAATCAAAGGCTCGCAGCCCACATTGACAAGATGACACACTGAAATATTTCTCTTCTGTCCTTCAATCCTTGTGATTTGGAAACCATTTGACTTCAAACAAAAAATAAATTAGAAAATAACATATTTATGGTCTGAGGGATTTTATTATAGCATAAAAATACCTTTTGGTTTAATAGAAAATAGAAATGATAGCAAAATTAAATAGTAACAGCTAATACAGATATTTTGTTTAACTATAAATATGTATAATGATTTATTATTATTATTATTATTATTATTATTATTATTATTATTATTGTCATCTACTACAAAAGTATAATTTTTCAGCACAATATTTACCATATATGAGTAGATTTCTTATCAGGTAAAGATGATCTTTTGCAATGCGAATTTGCCACCTTCTCTAAACTTCTCCTAAAATTTGACTTGCGGCATATAAAAACATGCAAATTATGTCATTAAACAGCTTCTAAATGTCTTAAAAAAATGTGCAGAACACTGGGAATCTATATTACTTCAACCTATCTGGTTAAAGTAAAAGTCATGTACTTATCTTGGCTGTGGATCAAAATAAAAGGAACCACTTGCGGCTTTTTTTAAAAAAATAAAAAATTGCATGCGGTCACGCACAATTTTGATACCCACCCAAGATAAACTCCAACAGTTGGGGGCTGGTATTGTCAGGCTGGGGAGGCCCATGGTTATTGCTCCTCCAGTCTAAAAATACGAAGAAGACTGAAAAGACAAAAGGCGCTAATAGGGTACTAACATTAAAAACGTTTATAGGAAATATTAGATGTGCTCACCTGATGCAGTTGTGTAATAGTCACAAATGCTATGGAAATTGTGTAGGTTATGACTGCAGCAGGCACAACGAGGAAGTTAACATCAAAAGATCAAATAGAAGTAGACTCCAAATTGGGGAGACCGCACATAATTTTTTTAAAAATTATTTATTTAAATAATTAAAAAAAGATGCATGCAGGTTGTCTTATTTCAATACACAACCAAGAAAAGTGCACGGCTGGGGGCTGCAGCTTCTAGCCATAGACTTTATCTGTGCTGGCATCCAGCACATCATGTTTTAAATGTATTTATTTTACACCAGCATAACACTGTGAGAGAGAGTGGGGGCACATTCTGGCTGTAGGCAATCAGAGGGTGGGTGGGGAAAGCAGTGAATATGTGTGAGGCATAATTAATTAGAGGCCCCAAAAGTAATATTAGAGCCGCAGGGAGACTTGGTAGGTATGTCCTGCTTTATTTATTCCTTATTTTTTTTCTTTTAAGGACACTTACAGCATTTGCAGCCCCCCTATACCTTTTTATAACACATAAGTTTTGCCTCCTATTGAATTCAATGGGTTCGGCTGGGATCGGTGATTGGATTGGCCATCTCATAGGTAAACCCAGATGGGTTCAGCGATCCCAACCCAATTCTCAGCAGGATAGCTCATCTCCAATCAGGAGGTATAGGTTATGATTATTCAGCAATGGGAATGCTGAATAATCAATATTAATGCACACAACAACCTCAGTGCTGTCTATACTGTTAGGTCAGATGAGAAGTTTAAAGGGAGTCTGTCTACGCAACTTTACACTTTAAACAAGCTCCATAGTCTTATAGGAGATGGAGCAACAATAACAAAAAAAAAAGATTTTTATTCTAATGTTTAAATAAGGGTAATCAGAGTACTTTGGTATCAGTGCATAGCTCGACTTACTTATTTAAAAAACAGCCATTCCTTCTATGTTGATTGACATCACAAGCATGCCCAGAGCAAGCGCTGTCTGAACATAACACTTTGATTCTTGCACAATGGCCCTGTGCAGAAGAGACCAGGCACATTACTTTCTCCTCTCTGCTGACATCACTTGGGTATAGCTGTGTAGCGAGCGATGTCAGCAGAAAAGAGTGTGATGTGTGAGCCTGATTCTGCAGTGAAGTAGTAGAAGAGATGACTGATGATGAGAGAAAAGTAATGTGTGCGCTATCTTATTCACAGTAAAAGTGGGCACATAACAGAGGTTTTTCTGCAAATAGCATTTGCTCTTTGAAACTGAGAGCTGTCAAACAACATAGGAGTGCAAATTGTAAGTGGGTGGATCAGAGAATGTAGGCTTTTAACCATGCAAAAGATGCACGAAAGCGTGCTCATTTACATATTATAATGAAATTATTTTTAAGGGCAACAAATAGACAGATTTAAAAATTAAAATACCTTTTTTGTTGTTACATCCCCTTTTAAAAGGCTATGTGGTTAGCTTTAAATGTACAGTAAATTTAGGCTATCAGACTCCTAACGCCTTCATTACCTTTGACGAACATGGACATAAAAGGTCATGTCCCTGCCTTTGATGTGGAATCCCATGTCAAGCCCACATCTTTCACAGCACAAAAATAGCATCAAGTGTCTTCAACAGTCGCCAATGTAGCGGAGCTCCACTTGGGGCTATTAAGTTGTTAAATGCCGCTGTAAATCTTTGTGCAGGCAAGGGGGTACATCATTTTATATATTGATTACCCTGTGCCTGTCATTATGATACTCCTGAGAAAGCCAGCATTTAACTGAATGATGCAAGTCGGCACCCCAGTGAGAGCCACTTGCAGTCTCTGAATGGCTTTCACTGGGGGTTAAAACAACATTTTTGGATGTAGTCTACAAAAAAACCCTGTTGTTCCTTCCCCGGAAATGCTCTATTTATAGCTGGCTGTATGTGGGTAGAGAGACAAAATGGCCAATCATTGACTTTGATTATACTTGTTACTTGAGTTGAGCCCGTATGACCATCTGACCAGCTCCACTTGACTAACGAGAATCCAAATATCTTAGTGTTCACTCATCATTTTGAGTATCGAACGCCTAGCATTGTACTGCAAGTGACTGTGTAAAAACACTTTCAATGTAATGTTGGAAAAGAAAGATTTTAATAATATTAGCAAAATATAAGAGAATCTTTCGTAAAAAAAAATTGCGAAAAAGCTGTTGTTAAAAATGATCACAAGGCAAACAGTTATTTATCCTCTCTGACATGCAAAATACACATTGCTGGATCTTCTTTCTTCAAAATATCATCTATCAAAGGAGAGTTGGGAGGGCCTCAAGTACAAAAAAATATGGGACAATACCATCTTAATTGTTAGGTTAGTAAGTCTTTGCCCTAATGTATTGGCGCCTTAGGCCACTTTTACATTGTGTTTTGACCTACGTTTACTGGTCCCGTCGGAGCATCCATCCAAACCCCCATTTCCCCCCCCCCCGCAAAACGTGTTTCAGATGCATACGCCGACTGGGCCATTGACTATAATGGACCAGACAGAGTCAGCGTGTGCTCTGTCTTGCACCATTTTTGGACATATACGTTTTATGCAGGTGGACACCTGAACGTAGTCTACTCCTTCTGCTCCATTAAAGTCAAGGGCCCCGCAATATGAAAGCGGTCTTAACAGACGGATGCTGTCAAATCATTCAAAGCAGTGCTTCCTTAGTGCTGATTATCTCTGCATAATAACATTTGCTGATTATACTGTTTATATTGAAAAAACGTCAATGGGCAAAAAAGAAACATTATCATGCGGTATCAAAATTTGATTCTTGTTTTTCAGTCCATTTTCTAGTTTGCTTATCCTATCACCAAAATTATAATGATGTGTGTGGTTAGACTGCTGGATGAGAGAGCTCCATTCTCCAAATGCCATGTACAAACTAACAAAACTACAAATAATTCACTGTATGAGGCAGCTGGGGACTGAAATCCATTACTTATGTCCATTAACTTATAACCTTTTGCTAGTTTTATTTTGGCTGGATTATATTTGATATAATGTGGAGAAAATAACATGAATAGCACAACTGGGAAATGGTTTTATTCTCAGTGGCTTTCATGTAATAGATGTGAAGACAGTGAATACCATATAATGTTTACTACCAGCATATTCATAATAGTATAAATGGTCTCCTGTTAGTATATAATTGTGTTTTGTGTTGTCATAGTCTTATCAGAACAAGTTTTATTAATGCTGATTCATAATTTTGATCGGCTTCACCGAGAGCATTCACAATATACTATTCTAATTGTCCTAATGTAGCAAACAGAAAAAAATGCAGCCTGACGTACATTTGTTTAAAATGTGTTTTTATATTCCACTGAAACATTTTGAATAACACTAAATATTCAATTTGGCCAAGGGTAACATAACTATAGTATATGTATATATTTTATTTACTGGTGAATATTTAAGGTGAACAAAATTATTTTAAAATAATTGAATTCACCTTAAGTTTTACAGAAACTTTACATTTGTCAAGGTTTTTGCAATTCGCTTCATGCAAAATCAGCAAATTGGTGGCTTCCTGGCCTCAGTTTGATAAATTGTAGAGGTCCATTAAATGTTTCAAAAAAATTACACCTCGTGGCACAGCTTGGCTTTCAGCGTCATCCACCATCCAGTTCTGCTTTTTCTATTGTCTCTGGCATGTGCCACTCTACTTGGCTTTCTTTCGTCACTGCCCAAACTTTTGGCAATGACTAGACCTCAGAAGTTTGTCACAGCATCACAACATGCTCTCTGAGACCTGAGGCCTAGTCAATGCCAAGAGCCCCGCTGTCAACTAAGAAGGACGAAAAGCATGATGATTGCAAAAGGACATCGAAAAGAAGTGGCCGGGCAGAGGCAACAGGGAAACACTTTAACAATAAGTTTATTATTAAGTTAATTTGTCTATCTATAAAAAGGAAAAACAGCCCAGAATATCTTAACAGAATAAAGTAAGTGTACGGTGTTATGACTGCTTAATAAACAAGCAAAAGAATACAGCTGTATAAGTAAATTCAGTATAGCACTAAAACAGTTTGGATATCATATAATTAATGATTGCATACATCTTAACCTAAACTGTGTGCTGCTGTATTCTTGTGTTTGTCTATCATACAATCAAAACAGCTTGTACCTGTTCACACTTGCTTTATTATGTTAGAGGCGCTAATCAGTTTTTCACCAGAAGCAGCGAGACACCGGGAGCAGTGGTAGAGACTTGATGCTGTACGCTGGGAAGATTAGCAAATCACCGTTTCTTTTTATACAACAAATAGCACCTGGGACACAACTTTCCAGAATATGGAAAATCACTTTAATGTGACAAACTCCTGTAGTGAACATCTTTTGCTCCATGGCTTGTGGGCTGTCAGGTCTTTGTCTGGTGAATTACAGAGAAGAATCTTTTTTGTAAATGTATTAGTCACTTATATCCATGCCAATTATAGTTTAAGCTACCTGGATCAATTCTGTTGTAATGGTGATTATGTTTGGCTATCTAACTTAGCTTCTAAATATATGCCTTAAGAAGGCTGGTTTACAGCGGAAATGCATTGTATTTAATCTTATTTATTTTAATAAATTATTTTTAATGAAGTCTGAGCTAATAACCCCGTTATCCCCCTACTATACTGCCATTGGAGATGGAGAGCGCTATTACTGATTTATTTTCCTGGAACATTATCTATTAGGTACAAATCCAAGAAAAAAAAAAATTCTGGTACTCCTTAAAAAAAGTCTATGATGACGTGTTTTGATCTATCAATAGGTAGAAACGCGTCATCATGGACTGCTTTCCCTGATCTGTATAGATGTTTTTTATGTATATAAAATAAATTGGATTTTAAGGAGTACCAGAATTGTTTTTTTCTTGAATTTGTACAGTTTCCCAGCTGTGGCCGATGGGTGTTCCAGTCTCCTAAACAAGATTCTGAGAGCGGTAATGGAGCAGCAAGGTGGTGAGTTTTTCTCTGAACTTTGCATAATCTATTATGCATAACTTTGATAAATTTGGTGCATTTATAGGCTGTTTCTATTAATAAGAGTTTTGATAAATATGCCAAATTATTGAAATAGTTATAAGTTGTAGTATTCTTTTGATTCTTCATATTTTCAACACAAAAACTAAAAGAAACTTAAAAATAAATACAAAAAATTAACTACAACTTCAGAAATCCCAGTAATTAAAAATGAGCGGATCAGGAAAAATTCAAATTCACTTGTTTGTATTTTCACAGGAAATTTGATTCACAGAGAAGTTACATTCTGCAAATATAATGTTCCTTATTATACACTGGGTTCTTTCCAGATATCAGGTCATAATAAACGTATGATATGATAAACAAAAAAAACTTAATACCGCTCATCTCTCTAACCTTCCTGTTCCTCACCACCAAGTGTCCAGTCCTTGCTACATATTCTTAGCACCACTGCTCAAGCTCTGAATTCCCGAGCCTCCTAATTTGAGGTTGGGATTTCCACCACTCATGAGGCCTGGGTGAGTTCTTTGGAAACCACTTACAGTCATCATGTCACAATGTGTGCAGTTACCTTTCACTAATGCACAGAAGCACTGCAAGTTTCTTCAAAGCCAGAAGTTCTGGCCTTTAGTGACACAGCCTAAGGATTCAGTGCTCACAGCAGTAATAAGAAGATGCTGTAAGGACCAGATCAGTGACTGAAGAGTGGGAAAGGAGGGGCCAAAAATTGAGTGGTAAGGTAAGAACAAGTTTTTTAAAAAAATGTCTAACCATTTGATGGCACTATACGGTTCAGAAATAATTATTGTCAGCGGATACCATTTTGCCGAATTAGCGCAAATTACAAAAATCTGCCTGTTTGTGAAAGATAATTTGTGCAATATTCGAGTAGAGTTCAATTCCACTCAAATATAATCTCTCATCTTTACCAGTAAGCATACAGTATGATATGGGATAAATCCATCGTTACCTTTATTCTACAATTTTGAAAAAAAGATGTAGAAAGGCATACACATACCTCTTTTATGGAGGAGCACACTTGCATGTCTACGTCCATTCCCATTTTCAACATAGCAGGAATAATTTCCCAAATCTATTTCTTCCACTGAGTCAAAAATTAAAGAGATCGATACCTCTTGCTCTCCAAGATGTTGCCTAAGAACTCTTTAAAAGAAAATATAAAAGAAAGTTATTTTGAATAATGGGAAAATACAATCTAGGTTTTACAGAATAGTAAATCATTTATGTCAAGAAGAGGCACTCTTCAAAAAAGCTGAACAATGGGCCTTGGAGATATATAAAATCAAACTACATGTGTAGACTTATAAGTTGCATTTTATGATCTAGTTTTGGATTTAAAGCATACTTGATTCTTGGGTACAATTCTGAAAAATATAATAGCTTGAACTTTCTGTGATTTTCAATAAATAAACTATAAAGGGTACAATTCAAAATTACACAGAATCTCTGTTGATATTGTTGATATACTGTACTATAAAAGTAGTAAGTTCATGTGAATAGAAGAGTCAGTATGGAAAGCTTTTAGCCAAATAAGCATTAGGCCAAAATCTATCTAAAGTATATGGGCACAATATATATATTGTGAGGTAGCGACCACCAATGTTGTGGATGGGCGCTGTGTGTCGCAGTGGAGAAGGAACCCCTGCGATATTGAACTGAAGGTGTGACTGTGGGACCTGTAGTTCCACAAGACTGGGGTTGTAATTAAGGGTTAGGTTCCCTTTAAACTATGGCCAGTGTGATGGACAGGGCTGGAGAATCACATACCTCCACCTGTGTGTGTGTCCGGTTGGGTTTAAGAGACTGTTAGTTTTAGAGACAAACAGAAGTCTGAGAGTGAGCTGCACATAGAGGATGTGTGCTGGAGGCCTCAGTCTGTGTGAAGACTAGAGAGAGACTTCTGGATATCAGTCCAGGTGAGGACTGGGGAAAAGACTGCTGAGGAGAGCAGTGCAGGCTCATGGCTGCTGGTGCTGAGACTCCATACCTCCGCTTGCTGTGCTGAGGAACCGACACAGTAAGAGAATACTGTTTTGTTTGTTACATAGGTTTATTTTGCAGTTAGCATTCTGTTGTTAGTTAATGGCCAGATGGCCTTAGACATTTATTTTCCTGTTTTTTAATGTGTAACACTGAGAGATATGTGTACACAATAAACACGGCAATGGCCGTATCTGTGTGGAACCTGCCAGTCTGACGCTGTCATCTGTGAATCCACAGCCACTCGCTTGGATCAAAGCAACGACCCCAGCTGAGCTATATCCCCTGTCTTACAATATATATATTGTGAGGTAGCACGGTCGGCTGCGCAGCAGAAGACACGGGATCCAGGCATTAAGGTTCACAGCACACGGTTTTAATCCAAACAAAAGTCCACAACAATATACATGTGCCTCTCCAGCAGAGAACTCAGGAAGTTCTGTTCACTCCCTCACACCCGGCACACCTTCCCTCATTCCTATTTCCATTTAACCCTTCCTTCAGCCTGTAGGAAAACAGCATTAACCCTGGAGTGGATTTACTTTCTATCATGGAGTGAGCATAACCGGGGCGAGACATACTGGCCGTCATAGATAACCCCGGTCACAGTCTCACATACCCCCCCCTCAGTTCAATCGTGCGGGGTTGAACTCCCGCCATCAAACATGGGCCGCGGGACAAGGCATCGGCGTTGCCTTGCAACCTACCGGCCCGGTGTTCAACCGTAAACCGGAAGTTCTGCAGAGAAAGGAACCACCGGGTAACCCGGGCATTCCGTTCCTTGGCGGACCTCATCCAGACCAGCGGAGAGTGATCAGTCACCAAGCGAAACTGCCGTCCCAGCAGGTAATAGCGTAGGGACTCCAAGGCCCACTTGATCGCCAGGCACTCCTTCTCCACTACGCTATAATTCTGCTCGGGAGGGGTGAGCTTCCTACTTAAGAAGGTGACGGGGTGTTCCTCCCCCTGAACCACCTGAGACAGCACTGCCCCCAGGCCGACCTCCGAGGCGTCAGTCTGTACTATGAACTCCTTCCGGAAATCAGGGTGTACAAGAACGGGCTGTCCGCACAGGACCTCCTTCAGGGCCCGGAAGGAGTCCTCGGCCTGCGGAGTCCAGCGCACCATGACGGACTTCTTGCCTTTGAGAAGGTCCGTCAAGGGGGCTGACAGTCCCGCAAAATCCTTTACAAACCTCCTCTAGTACCCCACGATACCTAGGAAGGCCCTAACCTGCTTCGTGGTCAGGGGTCTAGGCCACTTCTGGATCGCCTCAACCTTGTTAATTTGGGGCTTAATCACTCCTTGGCCTATCACGTATCCCAAGTAGCGGGCTTCCGTGAGTCCCAATGCACATTTCTTGGGATTGGCTGTCATTCCGGCTGTTCGAAGCGCGTCCACCACAGCTTGTACCTGTTCCAAGTGGGTCTGCCAATCGGAGCTGTAAATAATAATGTCATCAAGGTATGCTGATGCATACGCCTGGTGGGGTTCCAGCACCAAGTCCATCAACCTCTGGAACGTGGCTGGAGCGCCATGTAACCCAAAAGGCAAGACAACATAGTGGAAGAGACCCTCCGGCGTAACAAAAGCGGTTTTCTCCTTGGCGGACTCCGTCAGTGGCACCTGCCAGTACCCCTTGGTCAGGTCGAGCGTGGTAAAATATCGCGCCTGTCCCAGCCTATCAATCAGCTCATCCACCCAGGGCATGGGGTAGAGATCGAACTTGGATATTTCGTTCAATCTCCTAAAGTCATTGCAGAACCTTAAGGAGCCATCGGGTTTTGGTATTAGGACAATCGGACTAGCCCATTCACTCCGGGATTTTTCGATGACCCCCAGGCGTAACATTGTCTTTACTTCCTCCGATATGGCTTGTCGTCGAGCCTCCGGTACCCGGTATGACTTCAGGCGTACCTTCAGGTGGGGCTCGGTGACAATATCATGTCGTATCAGACTGGTCCTACCGGGCAGCTCGGAGAAGACATCGGGGTTCTGCTCAACCAACCGTCTGGCCTCTCGCCTCTGAGTCTTGGTGAGGGCTTCTCCAATCCTTACTTCCGGTTCGTCCTCTCCGGAGGTCGCTGGAGCCGGATGTGAACGACCCGAAGAGGAGGGAGATGGGGAAAAAACAGCCATCAGGCTTTCCCGTTCCTGCCAAGGTTTTAATAGGTTGACATAGTATATTTGTTCAGGTTTCCGCCTACCGGGCTGCAATACTTTATAGTTGACCACCCCGACTCTTTCCTTTATCTCGTAGGGGCCTTGCCACTGAGCCAGGAATTTACTCTCTGCCGTGGGGATTAATACCAACACCCGATCCCGGGTTTAAAGGTCCGCACGGTGGCTTGACTATTGTAGCGGCCGCTTTGCGCGGCCTGAGCCTCCTGTAAATGCTCCTTCACAATTGGCATGACCGCGCTTATGCGGTTCTGCATACCCAAAATGTGTTCAATCACACTTTTATGGGGGTTGGGCTCTTGCTCCCATGTTTCCTTTGCCAGGTCCAACAATCCCCGGGGATGTCGCCCGTATAACAATTCAAAAGGCGAAAACCCCGTGGATGCCTGTGGCACCTCACGGATGGCAAACATCAAATAGGGAAGCATCATATCCCAGTCTTTCCCGTCTTTTGAAATCACCCTTTTTAGCATGGTTTTCAGGGTTTTATTGAAACGCTCGACTAAACCGTCCGTTTGAGGATGATACACAGACGTACGCAACTGCTTGATCTGGAGTAGCCGGCATAGCTCTTTGGTCACTTTAGACATGAATGGGGTCCCCTGATCCGTAAGGATCTCCTTGGGCAACCCCACCCGTCAGAACACAGCAAACAACTCCCGAGCTATAAGCTTTGCTGCAGTATGTCTGAGAGGTATCGCCTCGGGATACCGGGTGGCATAGTCAACGATCACTAGGATGTGTTGGTGCCCTCGAGTGGACTTTACGAGGGGCCCCACCAGATCCATCCCTATCCATTCAAAAGGGACTTCTATAATGGGTAACGGTACCAACGGACTGCGAAAATGGGTCAGGGGTGCGGTAAGCTGACACTCCGGGCAGGTTTCGCAGAACCGTTTTACCTCCCAAAAGACCCCGGGCCAATAGAACCTTTGCAATATTCGCTCCTGCGTTTTCTTGACCCCTAGGTGGCCACTCATCAGGTGTTTATGAGCCAAGTCGAGGACCCACCGGCGATACGGCTGGGGTACCACCAACTGTTCTACCCCCACGCCCCGTATTTCATCTACCTGGTAGAGTAAATCTTGCTTAAGAGCGAAATGGGGGTACCTTACCTGGGCACCGGGCAGCTGTGCCACCGCGTAAATTACTGTCACCCGACTCCGGGCATGTATTAACGTAGGGTCCTGGAGTTGGGCTGTCCCATACATATCCGGGGACGCCTCCAACTCCGGGATAGGCTCGACCATCTCATCCTCTCCTGCCAATACCTCTAGGGGTGACCTATCGGGTTCACACTCTGTCCCTATCATGGTGACCCCTACGGCAGGCGTCCCGGATTCAGGATTGTAGGGCTCAGGTCCCGGACTGATCAATATCTGAGGGGACTTAGGGGGTCCCCTCCATAAAGTCCAAAAATAGGGCAGATCCCTTCCTAGGATCACGTCATAAGGAAGAGTGTTAAGAAGTCCCACCTCATGTTGCACCTGACCGCAAGGTGCTGTGATGGTGACAATCCCCGTGGGATAGTCTCGGCGGTCCCCATGTATGCAAACCACCCCCACGGTACGTCCTGTGGCCTTTACTTTAGCCCTTAGGGTTGATCGCACAAGGGTCACTAAGCTTCCGGAATCCAACAATCCTGTAACCGGACATCCATTCACCTGTATTAGGCACAAGTGAGGCTCCGGCTCTGGGGAGACCAGGTCAGCGGTACACACCACCTGAGCATACATTGAACCCCGCCGGGTAACCCCACAATCCATGGGCTCCGTGGTGAGTGGACACTGAGCTTCCATATGTCCCACCCGCTGGCACCGCCAACATCTAATGGGGACGGAAACCCCCTTGACGGGTTGTCGTTTAGGGTACAGAACCTTCCGGACCTCAGGAATGGCGGGCGTGGCCTCAGACGGGACGGTAGAGGACTCCTGCACCGTTGTCAGCGGTGGGTCCTTGGCCCTAGGCTTGGAGGGGCCGGACCGCCGGGCGGTACGCAAAGTCTCAGTGTCCCGTATCAAGTCCTGCGTAGCCACATGCCGCTCTACCAGGGACACTAATTGGTCCAGGGTACTCGGGTCACCCTGTCCTACCCACCGTTGAACGGTGACGGGTAAAGTGCGCACAAAACGATCCACTACTACCCTTTCCACCATTTGCGCCAGGCTCAGAGTGTCAGGCTGCAACCACTTTTTTACAAGATGCAACAAGTCATAGGCCTGGGAGCGTACGGGTTTGGCTTCCTCATAGAACCACTTATTTACCCGCTGAGCCCGTACATAGGTATTCACCCCCAACCGAGCCAGTATTTCGGCTTTCAGGGTCACATAGTCAATGGCGTCCTCGGTACAGAGGTCCAGGTACGCTTTTTGGGGTTCCCCCGTCAGATAGGGCGACAATACCTCAGCCCACTGGGGGGTCGGCAGCTTTTCCCGCTCGGCCACCCGCTCAAACACCGCCAGGAACGCTTCCACATCATCCCCCGGGGTCATCTTTTGCAACGCTTGTCTCACCGCTTTCCGGACGCTGCCGTCGTCACCCGGTCCCGGGGTTGTTGCTGCCGGTCCGGCACGGATCGACTTGGCCAGGAGAATCATCTGTTCTTGGTGCCTTTTTTCCTGCACTTGCAAGGATTGCTGCTGACGTTCCAACGCCCGGAGCAGGTGTGCATTGGTCTGTTGCTGCTGTGCATTAGCCTCTTGTAGCTGTGCATTAGCCTGTTGTTGCTGTGCAGTATCTGTGACTGGCTACAGTCAGACTGCCGGCTTGCCGGCATCTCTAATTGGTTGCCACAGTAGCTGTTTGTCTGCCTGAGTGAGTGTAAAAATAAATAAATAAAAAAACTGATGTTCAGTCCCCTGTATATTAATACCCAGTGCAGATAAAGCCAACTAATACAGGCTGCAGACTATAGCTGTGCACGTTATCCTGGCTGTGTATCAAAATATAAGGGACCCCATGCAGCTTTTTTTAATTATTTAAATAAATAACTTTTAAAAAAGGCATGCAGTCCCACAACATTTTTATACCCAGCCAAGACAAAGCCGACAACAGTGGGCCGGTATTCTAAGGCTTGGGAGGCCCATGGTTATTAGGCCTCCCAACCTAAAAATAGCAGCCCATAGTCTCCCAGAATAGTTGCATCTATTAGATGCTACAATTCTGGCACTTTGCCTTACTCAACCTGAGGTTGCAGTGCGTGGTCATATTAGGAAACATGACTGTTCACTGCAGCTGTCAGGGACAAACTGACTGATCCGCATTTGTGAGTGGTGATGTCAATGAGTTCACCTGACGTCACAGTTGGAGGTTTCCACGCTACCCAGCTGTGACCTTTTGTGAACTGACCTCTGGTGAACTCATTCAAATCAGTTACGTCACCTCAGGTAAAGTTTACGAACTCAATACCTGACTACCGGATAAGGCAATAAGTGCACATTGCGTCTTTGGTTGCAGACATTCTTGCACGAAATGTGAATCTCCTAGCAAAAAATTGTAGCACTATAAATGAAAACCGCATTATTTTTAGATGCGTTATTTTGTCAGAAGAAACAGGAATTTGGTGTATAAATTTCAGCACCAAATCTGCATCTCTAGAGAAAAAAAAATACACAAAAGTGGTTTTGACGAGGCTTCAGTGCAGTTTTCTGCCAGAAGAGGCAACTTGATGCAGAAATCTGGTGCAGATATTTCAGCACTAAATTTGCATTTCTGGCAGAAAACTGCACCAAAACGGCATCAAAACTGTTTGTGTGCATTTTTTTTTCAAAAAGATGCAGATTTACTGCTGGAATTTATACACCAAATTCTTACACCAAATCTGCATCTCCTAGCAAAAAATTGTATCAATATTGTGTCAAAACTGCATCACGTTTAGATGAATTTTTTTGCCAGAAGATGCAGATTTGGTTTAGATATATATTGTATAAATTTCAGCACCAAATCTGCATTTCTTTCCAACGTCCTCTGCTGTTTTCTGTATGGAGAAGCAGGTCTCATTGAAGTCAATGATTTCACCTGAGGTGAGGTCACTGAGTTGAATACGTTCACCTGAGGTGAGTTTACTTGTGATCACTGCTCACAGCTGTGGCACAGTCAATTTCTGCCTGAAGCTGCAGTGGGCGTTTTTGTTTTCTAATGTGCCCTCACACTGCAATTTTAGTATGCAACAGAGCGGGGATCGTCGTGGGAGATTGTGTAAATACATCAAAACTGCAATAGTGTTTTGGAGGTTAATAAAGGGGTGAAAGAAGGTATGTGTATTTTCTTTCAAATAAAGGATGTTTTTTCAGTGTGTATGTTTAATTTCTTTTGACTTACAGCATTAGTAATGGGGGTCTCATAGACAGCTCCCCATTACTAATCTAGGGTTTGATGGCAACTGAAAAATCACAGTAGTCATTAATTACTTATATAAGTCCAATTGCCACTGCACTAGGGCAAATGGGAGGAGCTAAGTAAAGCCCGAAATTGTCACATCCCCAGCCTGAGAATACCAGCCCCCGCTGTCAGCTTTATCTTTGCTGGGTATGAAAATAGGTGGGAACACACGCGTTTTTCAAAATTATTTATTTAAAAAATTAAACAAAAGCTGCATGGGGTCCCTCGTAATTTGATATTTTGATATACAGCCAAAATAAGCACACGGCTGGGGGCTACAGCCTGTACCCATCTGCTTTATCTGCGCTGTGTATCACAATATGGGGAAATCTTATGCCAATTTTGTTTTTATTTATTTTACACCGCTATAGGGGACATCATGTGTTATTCCAACCAATCACAGATGCTGTCACACAGGGTGGGGGTGCAATCTGACTCTAACCAACCAGAGATGCTGGGATTGCCGGTGGGCTGGGGAAACAGTGATTATATATGAGGGTTAATGTGCAGACCAGGAAACAGTGTGAAAGCCATCGGGAAGATAAGTATAACTGTAGTGCTTTATTCCTTATTTTCTTTCTTTTGCAGCCCTCCTAGCCCTTACTAATAACTAGAGATGAGCGAACCGGTCGCGGTTCAGCTCGAGGTCGGTTCGCCGAACGGAGCTCCCGCTCGAGTTCGGTTCGTCGAACGTTCGACGAACCAAACTCGAACCAACAGGCTATAATGGGAGGCAATCACAAACACATAAAAATGCATTATAAATGTACACATACAGTTAATAAACATTGCCATAACACTTACCGGTCCCCGCGATCCCTCCTGCACTCTGTCTCCTGCCACTATTCCAGCCGATGATCGCTGAATCCTCCCGGTGACCGGCACTGCCAGCAGAGATGCAGGACCTATCGTGACGTCAAAAAAGCCATGTGACCAGTCACATGGCTATTATCTCATTGGCTACAGACTGGTCTCATGACTATGACGCGTCAAGTAGGACCTGCGAGTGCATCTCTCCGGTACACGGTGCACATTTGTGTATCGCCGTGTACCGGCGACATGCTCTAGCACACGGTCGACTCCCCGTTCTGTTAGGGACCGGCTGACACAGCCGGTCATTAACGGAGATCACCGTTGCCATAGCAACGCAGTTAGCGGTGACGGTACCGCTAACCGCGGCTCCGGGAGCACCGTTTCTATGGTAAAGCGTCTGTCAGCGTTACCGCTGTTACCGCTAGCAGCACTGATCACTCACGGAGTGAAGGCTGCATGCTGCTTCTCGTGCAGCTTTCACGGAGTGAATGCCCCACGGGAAGCAGCGTCTTCCCCCATGCAGCAGTGATGTAGCAGAACTGCATTTGTTGAACGAGAAAGACAGAAGAGCAGGATCGTGGAGGGCTGACAGGGGGTAATAAAGATGGAGTCTCTAATGTGTCTGTGTATTTATTTCTATTAAAGTATTTTTTCTCTGTGTGGTGTCTTTTTTTTAACCCTTTATTGGAGATTCTTAATGGCCGGGTCAAACGTGCCTGACATTAATAATCTCTGGCTTAATACTGGCTAGTAAAACAAAGCCAATATTAACTCATGATTACCCAACAAGCCACCCGGCTCCAGGGCTGTTGGAAGAGTTGGATACAACGCCAGATGATGGCGCTTCTATGAGAGCGCCATTTTCTGGGACGGCTGTGGACTGAAATTCGCAGCAGAGGCGCCCAGAAACCTCGGGCTAACCTGTGCTGCGGATTCCAATCCCCAGCTGCCTAGTTGTACCTGGCTGGACACAAAAATGGGGCGAAGCCCACGTCATTTGTTTTTTAATTATTTCATGAAATAAGTGAAATAATTAAAAAAATCGGGCTTCCCTATATTTTTGGTTCCCAGCCGGGTACAAATAGGCAACTGGGGGTTGGAGGCAGCCCGTGGCTGCCTGCTGTACCTGGCTAGCATACAAAAATATGGCGAAGCCCACGTCATTTTTTTGGTGGGCAAAAAACTTCTGCATACAGTCCTGGATGGAGTATGCTGAGCCTTGTAGTTCTGCAGCTGCTGTCTGCTCTTCTCCATACAGACAGACAGCAGCTGCAGAACTACAAGGCTCAGCATACTCCATCCAGGACTGTATGCAGAAGTTTTTTGCCCCCTGAAAAAATTAGCATACAAAAATATGGCGAAGCTCACGTCCTTTTTTTGTAGTTTTTTGGCAAAAAAAATAAAAAATGCTTCCCTGGGTTTTCCATTGCCAGTGAAGGTAACACCAAGCAGTGGGGGTTAGCAGCCAGTAGCTGCTTGGATTACCCTTAGCTAGCAATACAAAAAATGCAGCGGGAGCCCATATATATTTTTTTTAATTATTTCTTTAAATAACTAAAAACAAAATGGGCTTCCCTGTATTTTGATTGCTGGACATCACAGTGCTGTAAAAATAAATCTTTAAAAAAATGACGTAGCGCTCCGCGGTATTTTTGATTCTCAGTGCAGATAAAGCAGACAGCTATGGGTTGCCACCCCCATCTGCCTGCCGTTACCTTGGTTGGCAATCAAAATACAGGGAAGCCCATAAATTTTTTCTATTTAAAAAATAGTTAAAAAAAAATGACGTTGGGTCCCCCCATTTTTGATAGCCAGCTAGGGTAAAGCAGACGGCTGTAGCCTGAAAACCACAGCTGGCAGCTTTACCGTGGTTGGGGATCCAATGTGGAGGTCCCCTCAGGCTCTTTTTTATAATTATTTTATAAATATTAATAATTACACAATAAAAGTAGGGTCCCCCCCAAATTGGATCACCAGGCAAGGTAAAGAGGACAGCTGTGGTCTGGTATTCTCAGGGTGGGAAGGTCCATAGTTATTGGGCCTTCACAGCCTAAAAATAGCAGGCCGCAGGCACCCCAGACGTGGCGCATCAACTAGATGCGCCAATCCTGGCACTTCACCCCAGCTCATCCCGTGCCCTGGTGCAGTGGCAAACGGGGTAATAAATCGGGTTGATACTAGCTGTAAAGTCACCTGAGATCAAGCCCAGCAGTTTGTGATGTCATGGTGTCTATTAGATACCCAACATCATAAACTGTCAGTACTAACAAAAAAAAAATCGACAAAAGAAATTTATTTGAAAAAACAGTCCCCAAAACATTTCCTCTTTCACCAATTTATTGTAAGAAAAAAATAAAGTTGTCCCACGATGACTCTGGACCGTCTAGAATATGGGTGGGAGACACTCAGGGAACGTATCCCCCATTTTCTAGGAGTGCGGACCCTTCATGTGAGAAGTGTGGGTGCAATGAATCTGCACTCACTCTCCCCGGGTCCACAGCAGCAGAGTCCATGTCGTAATGGTTGCTACCAAAGCTGCAATGCCCTGCTCATGAGGTAAGGGCATGCCTAATCAGGAGAACTACTGTAGAGGAAGCACTGCTCACTGGTATATAGGTGCTCAGAGGTAATAATAGATAAAATTAGTGAGTAACCTCGGCACTCTAAATCTCCCAGACTAAGTCAGTAAGTCACAATGGATAGTAATGCAAAATCACTCTTTATTGGTCCGTATTAAGAAAATTTTTTTTTCATAAGCATATATGTTTTTGTCCAAAACAAGTTACAAATGACTTTTCGGCCTGAGCCTTCGTCAGATTGGACTTATTTTCATGTAATCATGAAAAATGACAATAATCAGTATCACATAAGAGTGAGAGAACAATAACATAAACTCGAACAATGTAGAGGTACAATTGGGATGCAGCAAAAAAATTGCAACACAGCAAGAAATGAAACACATGATACAAATGTCATAATACAGTACAAGGACAATATAGTAATGACAAATATGGGGTCAGAGTAGGCTTAGACAGCTCTGGTACGAAAGAGATGTCAATCATAAAGTAACATGTGCAGTAGGTGTAGAGCTACACTATTCATGGCAGAGCTAATGGGTAGACCGACCATAGAAAAAGAACGGAGAAAAAGTGGAGAAAAAGTGGAGAAAAAATGTAGAAAAAGTGGAGAAAAAGTGGAGAAAAAATGGAGAAAAAGTGGAGAAAAGGTGGAGAAAAAGTGGAGAAGAAGTGGAGAAGAAGTGGGGAAAAAGTGGAGAAAAAGTGGAGAAAAAGTGGAGAAAAAGGGGAGAAAAAATGTAGAAAAAGTGGAGAAAAAATGTAGAAAAAGTGGAGAAAAGGTGGAGAAAAAGTGGAGAAGAAGTGGAGAAGAAAAGGAGAAAAAGTGGAGAAAAAGTGGAGAAAACATGGAGAAAAAGTGGAGAACAAGTGGAGAAAAAGTGGAGAACAAGTGGAGAAAAAGTGGATAAAAAGGGGAGAAAAAGTGGAGAACAAGTGGAGAAAAAGTGGAGAACAAGTGGAGAAAAAGTGGAGAAAAAGGGGAGAAAAAGTGGAGAAAAAATGGAGAAAAAGTGGAGAAAAAGTGGAGAAAAAGTGGAGAAAAAATGTAGAAAAAGTGGAGAAAAAATGGAGAAAAAGTGGAGAAAAGGTGGAGAAAAAGTGGAGAAGTGGAGAAGAAGTGGAGAAGAAGTGGTGAAGAAGTGGAGAAAAAGTGGAGAAAAAGTGGAGAAAAAGTGGAGAAGAAGTGGAGAAGAATTGGAGAAGAAGTGTTTGTTCATGCCAGATAGGAGATAAATAATTTTTTACCGGCGCTCTCTTTTACTGTAACGTGATCATCGGTGTATGGTGTATACCTGTGATCACGTGAGCGGGAACCGGAAAAACCGTCCTGAATCATGATCTCCAGGGTTTCAGCTAGCCCTGAAACCCCGGAGATTTTCTAACGCCGGGGGGCGCTATTCACTTATTTCTGCCTGCTGTTTATAAACGGCAGATCAGAATAAGGCTACATTAACACGACCGATCCATTTTTGCGGTCTGCAAAAAACAGTCCGTTTTTTTTCACGGGTGCATCCGTGTGGCATCCGTTTCCGTTCCGTGTGCCTTCCGTTTTTTTGTGTACTGCAAAAAAACTGAAGGAGGGTAAATGCATAAATTTACCCAGGATCCATAGCTTCATCCTACATGAGGCGGTCACATGTTCACTCCAGTGCCATTTTGTACTGCTTTTCACAGCGTAGAGCGCTCTGGTGATTTTGTTGTGCTTGTACACTTCATATCAGTCTTTTCTGTCATTATAATGGCAGAAAGACACATAATGTCCCACTCTCCTGCATTTTGTAATTTTGCACCCTTTGGTGCCTTTCATGTGGCACTAAGGGGTGCTTAGCTTTGTATTTAGCCAAAAAAATGAAAAAAAAAATGACGTAGGGTTCCCCCTAGTTTTGTAGCCAGCTAGGGTAAAGCAGACGGCTGCAGCCTGCAGACCACAACTGGCAACCTCACCTTGGCTGGTAATCCAAAACTGAGGGCACCCCACGCTGTTATTTTAAATTAAATAAATAATTAAAAAAAAACACGTAGGGGTCCCCCCAAAATTGGATCACCAGCCAAGGTAAAGCAGACAGCTGGGGTCTGATATTCTCAGACTAGGGAGGTCCATGGTTATTGGACTCTCCCCAGCCTAAAAATAGCAGGCCGCAGCCGACCCAGAAGTGGCGCATCCATTAGATGCGCCAATCCTGGTGCTTCGCCCCAGCTCAACCCGCGCCCTGGTGCGGTGGCAAACGGGGTAATATATGGGGTTAATACCAGATGTGTAATGTCACCTGGCATCAAGCCCTGGGGTTGGTGAGGTCAGGCGTCTATCAGATACCCGACATCACCAACCCAGTCAGTAATAAAAAAAAATAGAAGACAAACACATTTTTATTTGAAAAAACACTCCCCAAAACATTCCCTCTTTAACCAATTTATTAGAAAGAAAAACAAATCCAGGTCTGGTGTAATCCAAGGGGTTGCCATGACGATCCACACTGTCCCAGTCAATGAAGAGCAGGATGTTCCCCATTGGCTGGGAGAGCAATGAAGTAACCTGAGCTAACATCAATGGGTCAGCCTAGGTCACTGCAGGGGATGACAAGTGCTGCTGTCAGCAAGGTACATTACCTGCGCTGATCTCCTGCAGTGCCGACAGCACCTGTCACTGAGTTTAATGACCGCCACCTTCATAGCCAAGTATCGCGAGAGGCCCGTGACGTCACCGCTAGTCAGTCTCAGGTCGGAAGCGAGAGAAGGTGATGTGACAAGCGGCGGCCATGGAGGACAGTGACAGCGTTGAGGTCGGGATGGCGGGACTTCATCACCGCAGGTAAGCCGAGCGGGACCATGTGTGCAGAGTGTGTGTGTGTGTGTGTGTGTGTACGTGTGTACATGCCGCGGGCAGGAGGGGGCGGAGCGAGCTGAGCGGGGAAGTGTGGGCTTCCTGAACGTAACTAGGATAAACATCGGTTACTAATCAAAGCGCTTTGCTTGGATACCCGATGTTTATCTTGGTTACCAGCTTCTGGCAGGCTGCCAGCGATGGCTCCTGCACACTGTAGCTGTAAAAAGCCCTGCTTTTTGCTGATAGAACCGTTCTCGAACGTATCTAGAACTATCGAGCTTTTAGCAAAAAGCTCGAATTCTAGTTCGATCTAGAACAGCCCCCAAAATCACTCGAACCGCGAACTGGAGAACCGCGAACCGCGCTCAACTCTACTAATAACAGCCTCCTTAGCCCTTACTAACACATAAGTTTTGTCTCCTAGGCAATTCATTGATGTGCAGATTAGAGATGAGCGAACCGGCCGTGGTTCGGCTTGAGTTCGGTTCGAATGGAGGTCTCGATCGAGTTTGGTTCGGCAAACCGCTCGAACCGCATAGGAAACAATGGGAGGCAATCACAAATACATAAGAACACCTAGAAAACACCCTCAAAGGTGTCCAAAAGGTGACAAACAACTCACAACACAACACAAACACATGAGAAAGTGACAAGAACAAATTCTCATGCAAAAACAAAACAGCGTAACGAGGAAAAAGAGGACGAGACACAGATAAAGGCATGGCATGCCCTTCTAAAATCATGTAAAACACCGCAAGGTGACTCCAAGCGGAGTCTCCCTTTTTTCCAAAAATTGGGCCACACAGACACCCAACCCTTCAGTGGCAGCACTTGTGCCCCAGTTGTACACTTCACAGGTAGATTTGCATCAAGCACATTCTAAAATACGCCATACTTAACCGTCCCCAGGATGACACTGGGGTAGGTAGCAAAGTCTTTGCTGAACGATGAATTGTTCATCTTGGCTCCTTTTAAAAAACACATCAAGCAAGGGTTACTCCAAGCGGAGTCTCCCTTTTTTTCAAACATTGGGCCACACAGACACCCACCCCTTCAGTGGCAGCACTTGTGCCCTAGTTGTACACTTCACAGGTAGATTTGCATCAAGCACATTCAAAAATACGCCATCCTTAACTGTCCCCAGGATGACACCGGGGTAGGTAGCTAAGTCTTTGCTGATCCAAGATCTGTTCATCTTGGATCATTTTTAGAAATACTGCAAGCAAGGGTTACTCCAAGCAGAGTCTCCCTTTTTTCCAAAAATTGGGCCACACAGACACCCACCCCTTCAGTGGCAGCACTTGTGCCCCAGTTGTACACTTCACAGCTAGATTTGCATCAAGCACATTCTAAAATACGCCATACTTAACCGTCCTCAGGATGACACCGGGGTAGGTAGCAAAGTCTTTGCTGAACCATGAATTGTTCATCTTGGCTCCTTTTAAAAAACACAGCAAGCAAGGGTTACTCCAAGCTGAGTCTCCCTTTTTTTCCAAAAATTGGGCCACATAGACACCCACCCCTTCAGTGGCAACACTTGTGCCCCAATTGTACACTTCACAGCTAGATTTGCATCAAGCACATTCTAAAATACACCATACTTAACCGTCCCCAGGATGACACCGTGGTAGGTAGCAAAGTCTTTGCTGAACCATGAATTGTTCATCTTGGCTCCTTTTAAAAAACACAGCAAGCAAGGATTACTCCAAGCGGAGTCTCCCTTTTTTCCAAAAATTGGGCCACACAGACACCCACCCCTTCAGTGGCAGCACTTGTGCCCCAGTTGTACACTTCACAGCTAGATTTGCATCAAGCACATTCAAAAATACGCCATCCTTAACTGTCCCCAGGATGACACCGGGGTAGGTAGCTAAGTCTTTGCTGATCCAAGATCTGTACATCTTGGATCATTTTTAGAAATACTGCAAGCAAGGGTTACTCCAAGCAGAGTCTCCCTTTTTTCCAAAAATTGGGCCACACAGACACCCACCCCTTTCAGTGGCAGCACTTGTGCCCCAGTTGTATACTTCACAGCTAGATTTGCATCAAGCACATTCTAAAATACGCCATCCTTAACCGTCCCCAGGATGACACCGGGGTAGGTAGTAAAGTCTTTGCTGAACCATGAATTGTTCATCTTGGCTCCTTTTAAAAAACACAGCAAGCAAGGGTTACTCCAAGCGGAGTCTCCCTTTTTCCAAAAATTGGGCCAGACAGACGCCCACCCCTTGAGTGGCAGCACTTGTGCCCAGTTGTACACTTCACAGGTAGATTTGCATCAAGCTCATTCTAAAATGCGCCATACTTAACCGTCCCCAGGATGACACCGGGGTAGGTAGCAAAGTCTTTGCTGAACCATGAATTGTTCATTTTGGCTCCTTTTATAAAACACAGCAAGCAAGGGTTACTCCAAGCTGAGTCTCCCTTTTTTCCAAAAATTGGGCCACACAGACACACCCCTTCAGTGGCAGCACTTGTGCCCAGTTGTACACTTCACAGGTAGATTTGCATCAAGCTCATTCTAAAATGCGCCATACTTAACCGTCCCCAGGATGACACCGGGGTAGGTAGCAAAGTCTTTGCTGAACCATGAATTGTTCATCTTGGCTCCTTTTAAAAAACACAGCAAGCAAGGGTTACTCCAAGCTAAGTCTCCCTTTTTTCCAAAAATTGGGCCACATAGACACCCACCCCTTCAGTGGCAGCACTTGTGCCCCAGTTGTACACTTCACAGTTAGATTTGCATCAAGCACATTCTAAAATACGCCATACTTAACCGTCCCCAGGATGACACCGTGGTAGGTAGCAAAGTCTTTGCTGAACCATGAATTGTTCATCTTGGCTCCTTTTAAAAAACACAGCAAGCAAGGATTACTCCAAGCGGAGTCTCCCTTTTTTCCAAAAATTGGGCCACACAGACACCCACCCCTTCAGTGGCAGCACTTGTGCCCCAGTTGTACACTTCACAGCTAGATTTGCATCAAGCACATTCTAAAATACGCCATAATTAACTGTCCCCAGGATGACACCGGGGTAGGTAGCAAAGTCTTGGCTGAACCATGAATTGTTCATCTTGGCTCCTTTTAAAAAACACAGCAAGCAAGGGTTACTCCAAGCGGAGTCTCCCTTTTTTCCAAAAATTGGGCCACACAGACACCCACCCCTTCAGTGGCAGCACTTGTGCCCCAGTTGTACACTACACAGGTAGGTTTGCATCAAGCACATTCAAAAATACGCCATACTTAACCGTCCCCAGGAGGACACCGGGGTAGGTAGCGAAGTCTTTGCTGATCCATGAATTAATCATCTTGGATCCTTTTAAAAAACACAGCAAGCAAGGGTTACTCCAAGCGGAGTCTCCCTTTTTTCCAAAAATTGGGCCACATAGACACCCACCTCTTTAGTGGCAGCACTTGTTCCCCAGTTGTACACTTCACAGGTAGATTTGCATCATGCACATTCTAAAATACGCCATACTTAACCGTCCCCAGGATGACACCGGGGTATGTAGCAAAGTCTTTGCTGAACCATGATTTGTTCATCTTGGCTCCTTTTAACAAACACAGCAAGCAAGGGTTACTCCAAGCGGAGTCTCCCTTTTTTCCAAAAATGGGACCACACAGACACCCACCCTTTCAGTGGCAGCACTTGTGCCTCTGTTGCAAACAGGATGTTTTGATTTGCATCAAGCACATTCCAAATCCACAAGCATTTACTCTCCCCAGGATGACACAGGGGTAGTAAATTCCTTCTGGATCCATGACTTGTTCATATTGATGAACGTTAGTCTGTCCACATTGTCACTGGAAAGACGCGTGCGCTTATCTGTCAGCACACACCCAGCAGCACTGAAGACACGTTCAGAGACAACGCTGGCAGCTAAACATGACTAAATCTCCAACGCATAAGTGGAGAGCTCTGGCCATTTTTCAAGATTTGAAGCCCAAAATGAGCAAGGCTCCATTTGCAAAGTCATGGCATCGTTGTTCATTTGGAGATACTCCTGTATCATCCTCTCCAGCTGCTGACTATGTGTCAGACTTGTTTTCTCTGGTGGCCTTGCAAAGGATGGTCTAAAAAAATTATGAAAAGATTTAATAAAATTGCTGTTACCAGCACCCCATATGGTGCTGCTGGTACGGGTAGACTGTTGAAGATGTCGAGACCGTCCCATGTTTGTCAAGTTACAACTGGGAGATTCACTCCCTGCACCACAGTTGTTTGGTGGAAAAGCCGAGCTAAGATCGAGTAACAGCTTCTGCTGATACTCCTGCATACGTGCGTCTCTTTCTATGGCTGTAATTATGTCACAAAATTTGGGCTTGCACCGGGGATCTAATAGTGTGGCAATCCAGTAGTCATCATCACTTCTAATTTTGACAATACGAGGGTCATGTTGGAGGTAGTGCAGCAAGAAGGCGCTCATGTGTCTTGCGCAGCCATGCGGACCAAGTCCACGCTGTGTTTGTGGCATAGAGGTGCTAACCGTTCTTTCTTCCTTTGACATCTCCCCCAACCTCTTTCAACTGAAATTTGACCAAGGTCTCCCTCATCCGCTGAGTCTTCCATGTCCATGGACAATTTGTCCTCCATTTCTTCATGTTCTCCTGCACCTTCCTCAACATTTCGCCTGCTACCATGCACCCTTGTTGATCCCTGTCCCCCATGGTCCCATGCCTGCTGCGTTGGTGATGATGAACGTCTGGACCTTGGTGATGTTGTTGTCTCTTGCTCATATGAATCCTCCTGTAGTTCCTCCCCTTCCTGTTTTCCAACCCCCTGACTCCGAATAGTGTTTAGCGTGTGCTCCAGCATGTAAATGACTGGAATTATCATGCTGATAATGGCATTGTCAGCGCTAAACATATTCGTCGCCATGTCGAAACAGTGCAGAAGGGTGCATACATAGGTCCTTGATCTGAGACCACTCCATCAGGGTGATCTGCCCCACCTCTGCATCTCATTGGCCCAGGTTATACGTCATGACGTATTTCACCAGGGCTCGACGGTGCTGCCACAGTCGCTGTAACATGTGGAGAGTCGAATTCCAGCATGTCGGCACATTGCATTTGAGGCGAGGAACCGGCAGGCCGAAAGACTTCTGGAGCAATGCAAGTGGCTCAGCTGCGGTGGTTGAACGGTGGAAGTGAGCAGACAGTTTTCGTGCCCTGTTCAGAAGGCCATCTAGGCCAGGATAGTGTGTTAACCCCTTCAGCCACCGGGCAATTTACGTTTTTGCGTTTTTGTCTTTTGCTCCTTTTTTCCGAGAGCCGTACCTTTTTTTATTATTTTGTCAATCTTGCCATATGAAGGCTTGTTTTTTGAGGGACGAGTTGTACTTTTAAATGAAACCATAGGTTTTATCATATATTGTACTGGAAAACAGCAAAAAAATTCCAAGTGTGGAAAAACTGCAAAAAAAGTGTGATCGCACAATAGTTTTTGGGATGTTTTATTCACCGTGTTTACTATATGATAAAACTGATGTATCTTTGTGATGCCTCAGGTCGGTGCGAGTTTGTAGACACCAAAGATGTATAGGTTTACTTGTATCTAAGGGGTTAAAAAAAATTCACAAGTTTGTCCAATAAAAGTGGCGCACGTTTTGCGCCATTTTCCAAAACACGTAGTGTTCTTATTTTTTAGGATCTATGGCTTAGTGATGGCTTATTTTTTGAGTCTCGAGCTGACGTTTATAATGGTACTATTTTTGCACAGATGCTACGTTTTGATCGCCTGTTATTGCATTTTGCGTAAAACTTGCGGCGACCAAAAAACGTAATTTTGGCATTTGGAATTTTTTTTCCACTACGCCGTTTACCAGTCAGATTAATTGATTTTATATTTTGATAGATCAGGCATTTCTGAACGCGGCGATACCAAATAAGTGTATATTTATTTGTTTTTTAACCCTTTAATTTTCAATGGGGGGAAAGGGGGGTGATTTGAACTTTTAGGTTTTTTTGTTTGTTTTTAATTTATTAAAACCTTTTTTTTTACTTTTTTTTATTTTACGATCGCTATTGTCTATCTGGTGATTACAGCTATACAGCTGTAAACAGCAGATTCATTCACTTTGTTTTTCCCTCTGCTCTCGGCCGAGAAAAAACGAAAGTGAAACATCGTAGCTGCAGGCATCATCACATGACCCAGTGCTACGATGGCAACCACTGATAGTCACGTGATAATGCACATGACGTCCGGTGGGAGCGGCGGTAAGTAAAAAACATGGCCGCGTGCATTTAGAGCTTGCTGCCAGACTTTGGAGTTAATGGCCGTGGATGGAAGCGATTCCACCCGCGGCTAGCAGGCACACATATCAGCTGTTAAAAACAGCTGATATGTGTGCCAACCGCCGCCACCTGCCCGCGGCAGGGGGCGGGGCTTAACTGGACACGATCCTTGACGGATAGATCCGTCCAAGGTCGTGAAGGGGTTAAAAATTGATGGACAACAAGGTTCAACACGTGAGCCATACAAGGCACGTGTGTCACCTTGCCCAGGCGAAGGGCCGCACCCAGGTTTGCAGCATTGTCACACACGGCCTTACCAGGCTACAGGTTGAGTGGAGACAACCATTTACCAAACTCAGTCTCCATAGCTGCCCACAACTCAGCCGCTGTATGACTCTTATTTCCAAGACATTTCAAGCTAAAGACCGCCTGATGCTGTTGCGCTCTGCTGCCAGCATAGTAAAGAGGGGTGCGTTATTCCTTCTGCGCAGTTAGAATGCTGGTGGCCTGACCAGGCAGGCTTGGGGCGGAGTTGGAGGACCCAGAGGAGGTGGAGGAGGCAGAAGCAGTGGCAGAGGACAGACAGAGGATTGACACACAAGTCGTGGGGACGGCAAGACTTGTGCAGCAGACCCTTCCCCATCTATCACCATAGTTACCTAGTGCCCAGTTAGCGACATGTAACGTCCCTGTCCATGCTTACTGGTCCAAGTATCAGTGGTGAAATGCACCCGTTCACACACAGAGTTTCTCAAGGAAGCGGTGATGTTGTGTGCGACATGCTGGGGTAGCGCAGGCACACCTTTCTTAGAGAAGTAGTGGCGACTGGGCATCTGGTACTGGGGCACAGCGACAAACATAAGGTCTACAAAATCCTTTGTGTCCACCAGGCAGAAAGGCAGCATTTCGGTAGCCAAGAGCTTACAGAGGGATAAAGTCAACCTCTTAGCTTTGTCATGGGTCGCAGGAAATGGCCTTTTATTTGTCCACATCTGAGGGACAGAGATCTGGCTGCTGTGTGTAGACGGTGCTGAGTAGGGTGTCCCTGGAAAAATGCAGGTTTGTGAGGAAAGTGCAGGCGTAGACATGATGTTGCCTTCATCCAACGTTGGTGCTATCGATGTCTGAGAGAGCTGTACACACGCACTTGTTTCCCCTTCCAAACCAACTGATGACCTACCAAGCAAACTGCCTATTGCAGTTACAGTGGTGGAAGTTGTGCGTGGAAAACCAGGTGTGACAGCTGTCTCCACAGTCCTAGAAGATGAAGAGCGCGTGAATGCACTGCAAGGGGCAGGCGGTGGATGGTCCGCTCCGCTAGGCCGCATTGCAGCACGGTGAGCTACCCACTGGGACATATGATATTTATTCATGTGACGATTCATGGAAGAATTTGTCAAACTGCTGAGGTTTTGCCCTCTACTAACAGAATCACGACAAATTTTACATATCAGATGATTTGGGTGATCTTTTGCTATGTCAAAAAAGGTCCAGGCTAGGCAAGGCTTAGAGGGCATGCGACCTGCTGAGCCCTTCCGACTAGTGCTCAGAGGCAGAGTGGTGGCTGAGGATGCAGTTGTAGATGTGCTACCAGTACTACTCCTCTGTCCAAGAAGGCGCAAGGTAACTTCGTCGTCAGTTACATCCTCCTCCACCGCCTCTGTTGACCTCCTCGAGTGCCTGACTGGGGGTTGACAGTAGGTGGGATCAAGAACTTCCTCATCAAGCGTTGTGTTTCCTCATTGTCTATAACAACATGTGTTACAGTTTGAGAATAAGGGTCAACATTATGCTCAGAAACTTGGTCCTCACGGCCTGAATCAGAGTCACAAAGGTTCTGGGCATCACTGCAGACCATTTCCTGGTCTGTACTCACTGTAGCTTGGGAGCAGACCTCTGATTCCCAGACTATAGTGTGACTGAACAACTCTGCAGACTGAGCCATCTCAGTTCCACCATACTTTGCAGGGAGACTTGAGAGCTGGGAGAAAGCAAGTTTGATTGGGATGACAACTCAGAGGACTGGTGTTTTTTGGATGCGGTAGTTGAGGTGGCGGAGAGGGCACTTGTTGGACCACTTGAGATCCATTCAAGCATTTTCTGTTTTTGGCCATCATCTACCTTTGTTCCAGTTGTTCGTGTCCGTAAAAAAGGGAGCACATCGGATTGTCCACGGTAAGTAGTAGACATCTTACTTTTGCTGGAAGATGGTCTATCTTCAGCAGATGTTAATGGAGCTTTGCCACCTTCCCCACGGGAAAAAACCTTTTTTTCCTTTTCCAACACGCCTCTTCCCCTTTCCACCAGCATCTGTCATTTTGCCAGTCATTTTAATTGCGACAAGATTGTGCACTTAAAATGTGGTAGTAAAAATTGAGAGGTGGTGTAGATTGCAGCAGGGGTTTAGCTTTATTGACAGCAGAATAAACAACAATAACACTCCCTGACAATGCAACTACGGCCCTTAAGCTGGCAGTACAGTTTTCTATTAGAATGGCTTAGTAACAATGAGTTTCAGAGGTGCCGCAAATATCTTTGCACCAGTGAGACAATAATGAAGTCCAACAGCCACTTTTAGGATGCCACTAAGTTTCCTCAGTGTTTGCTAGTATAATGGCTTAGTAAAAATGAGTTTGAGTGTGCAATGCAGTGGTGCTGCAAATAGCTTTTCACCAGTGGGACAATAATGAAGTCCAACAGCCACTTTTGGGATGCCACTAAGTTTCCTCAGTGTTTGCTAGTATAATGGCTTAGTAAAAATGAGTTTGAGTGTGCAATGCAGTGGTGCTGCAGATATCTTTGCACCAGTGGGACAATAATGAAGTCCAACAGCCACTTTTAGGATGCCACTAAGTTTCCTCAGTGTTTGCTAGTATAATAGCTTAGTAAAAATGAGTTTGACTGTGCAAAGCAGTGGTGCTGCAAATAGCTTTGCACCAGTGGGACAATAATGAAGTCCAACAGCCACTTTTAGGATGCCACTAAATTTCCTCAGTGTTTGCTAGTATAATAGCTTAGTAAAAATGAGTTTGAGTTTGCAATGCAGTGGTGCTGCAATTAGTTTGCACCAGTGGGACAATAATGAAGTCCAACAGCCACTTTTAGGATGCCACTAAGTTTCCTCAGTGTTTGCTAGTATAATAGCTTAGTAAAAATGAGTTTGAGTGTGCAATGCAAAGGTGCTGCCAGTGGGACAATAATGAAGTCCAACAGCCACTTTTAGGATGCCACTTAGTTTCCTCAGTGTTTGCTAGTATAATAGCTTAGTAAAAATGAGTTCGAGTGTGCAATGCAGTGGTGCTGCAAATATCTGTGCACCAGTGGGACAATAATGAAGTCCAACAGCCACTTTTAGGATGCCACTAAGTTTCCTCAGTGTTTGCTAGTATAATGGCTTAGTAAAAATGAGTTTGAGTGTGCAATGCAGTGGTGCTGCAAATAGCTTTTCACCAGTGGGACAATAATGAAGTCCAACAGCCACTTTTAGGATGCCACTAAGTTTCCTCAGTGTTTGCTAGTATAATGGCTTAGTAAAAATGAGTTTGAGTGTGCAATGCAGTGGTGCTGCAGATATCTTTGCACCAGTGGGACAATAATGAAGTCCAACAGCCACTTTTAGGATGCCACTAAGTTTCCTCAGTGTTTGCTAGTATAATAGCTTAGTAAAAATGAGTTTGACTGTGCAATGCAGTGGTGCTGCAAATAGCTTTGCACCAGTGGGACAATAATGAAGTCCAACAGCCACTTTTAGGATGCCACTAAATTTCCTCAGTGTTTGCTAGTATAATAGCTTAGTAAAAATGAGTTTGAGTTTGCAATGCAGTGGTGCTGCAATTAGTTTGCACCAGTGGGACAATAATGAAGTCCAACAGCCACTTTTAGGATGCCACTAAGTTTCCTCAGTGTTTGCTAGTATAATAGCTTAGTAAAAATGAGTTTGAGTGTGCAATGCAAAGGTGCTGCCAGTGGGACAATAATGAAGTCCAACAGCCACTTTTAGGATGCCACTTAGTTTCCTCAGTGTTTGCTAGTATAATAGCTTAGTAAAAATGAGTTCGAGTGTGCAATGCAGTGGTGCTGCAAATATCTGTGCACCAGTGGGACAATAATGACGTCCAACAGCCACTTTTAGGATGCCACTAAGTTTCCTCAGTGTTTGCTAGTATAATAGCTTAGTAAAAATGAGTTTGAGTGTGCAATGCAGTGGTGCTGCAAATAGCTTTGCACCAGTGGGACAATAATGAAGTCCAACAGCCACTTTTAGGATGCCGCTAAGTTTCCTCAGTGTTTGCTAGTATAATGGCTTAGTAAAAATGATTTTGAGTGTGCAATGCAAAGGTGCTGCAAATATCTGTGCACCAGTGGGACAATAATGAAGTCCAACAGCCACTTTTAGGATGCCATTAAGTTTCCTCAGTCTTTGCTAGTATAATGGCTTAGTAAAAATGAATTTGAGTGTGCAATGCAAAGGTGCTGCAAATATCTTTGCACCAGTGGGACAATAATGAAGTCCAACGGCCACTTTTAGGATGCCACTAAGTTTCCTCAGTGTTTGCTAGTATAATAGCTTAGTAAAAATGAGTTTGAGTGTGCAATGCAGTGGTGCTGCAAATAGCTTTGCACCAGTGGGACAATAATGAAGTCCAACAGCCACTTTTAGGATGCCGCTAAGTTTCCTCAGTGTTTGCTAGTATAATGGCTTAGTAAAAATGATTTTGAGTGTGCAATGCAAAGGTGCTGCAAATATCTGTGCACCAGTGGGACAATAATGAAGTCCAACAGCCACTTTTAGGATGCCATTAAGTTTCCTCAGTCTTTGCTAGTATAATGGCTTAGTAAAAATGAATTTGAGTGTGCAATGCAAAGGTGCTGCAAATATCTTTGCACCAGTGGGACAATAATGAAGTCCAACGGCCACTTTTAGGATGCCACTAAGTTTCCTCAGTGTTTGCTAGAATAATGGCTTAGTAAAAATGAGTTTGAGTGTGCAATGCAGTGGTGCTGCAAATAGCTTGGCACCAGTGGGGCACAAATGGAGTCCAACAGCCACTTTTAGGATGCCACTAAGTTTCTTAACTGTTTGCTAGCATAATGGCTTAGTAACAATGAGCTTGAGTGTGCAAAGGGCAGGAGGGTACAGTGGCAGGGTTGTGGGTCTGTGTAGAGGAAAGGAAGCCTCACTTTATATCTCTCCTAATGGGGAAATGCAGCGAGGAAGTCCCTGACCTTAGCTACACAGACACTCTTATCTGTAGCTGTTAAAATCTGTTTCCACGGACCTGACTGTTTCCTATGGCTCTGAGCCTGCTGTTAGTAGCCCTTACAAGGGCTAAAAGAAACTTCTATCTCTATTCTGTATAGCGCTATGTGTAGAGCGTACACAGCAGTATCGGAGACAGGAGCTACGCCAGCGGTGACTGATACCCAGACGCAGAAGGCAGGTTATGGCGTCCTGACGGGCAGATACCCGTTTTTATAATGCAAGGACATGTGACATGGACATCCTATCACACATGCCGTTTTTTCTCTGGCTAAAAGTCAACTTATCTGTGTGGGTGTCTGGGATTGGCTGACATGCTGGCCCGCCCCACTACACGTGCGCGCTTAGGGAAGGAAGACAAGGAAAAAAAAAATGGCGATCGCCATTATCCCAGCAGCAGTGATCTGAATGCGCAGTCCACGCACACTATACGCTGAAATTTCATAACAGTGTGAGTCACACAGTGACTTACACTATTACAGCGAAAAGCCAGCTAGTACTTAGCTTGGCTTTTTGCTGTTAGAACCGTTCTCGAACTTAACTAGAACTATCGAGCTTTAGCAAAAAGCTCGAGTTCTAGTTCGATCTAGAACAGCCCCCAAAATCACTCAAACCGTGAACTGGAGAACCACGAATCACGAACCGCGCTCAACTCTAGTGAAGATATGTTCATCAAACTGTTCAGCAAACTGTTCAGTGAATATTGAGAAAGTCAGTGAACCAACAACAAACATTGAAAGGTTTGTTTATCTCTACCAGAGATGGCCTCGGCGCAGGAGTTATTCCTGTGACATCTGCAGTAGCAGTCAACAGTAGTGCATAGTTGAGCTATCACTACATGTGCTTTGACTGTGGCCAGCACTGAAACTATCAATATCTGAAAGGTTGTTGTCAATGGTGACTTTGACATAATAGGTGGCAAAGCAACAGTCCCACAATCTCCCAATTGTCATAGCAAATTAGATCATGATAGGATAAATTATGCAAACAAAAGTTCACAAGATCAAACTAATATGCATTGAAAAAACATACTTTTATTGGGGACTGGTGGATTAGGATAAGGTGGTGTATATACCAATCGGCAGTCGGGATCCACCATGCTCCCAGATGGTAAAGGAGCTGCTGGCAACCCGTAGGTCAGGCAGAGAATGCAGAGCTTGGAGGCTCTGAAATAATATTAACCTGACCCGAGTTAAAGGTGTTATCCGGCTTAATTTTCTTTTTTTATTATTACACTATTGGGCTACATTGGGGCAGGTAAGTAGATAGTGACCACTTACCTGCCCTGCTGTCAGCCCCTCTCCCCCGGCTCAGAGTGGTCATGTGGCCGCTCCTGCCGCGATATTGCTGCTTCCGGTCATTTCATGTCAATATGGGCAGGACCATGTTGACATGCAAATCTGGGAACAGCATGTTGCCGCCCTGCTGGGCGGGTACAGTGCGTGGAGTCCCGGTCTCCCTTCCCTGCACCCTCCCACACATTCCCCCGTACCCCGTACTCTGCCCACAACCTCCCCCTGCACTGCTGTGGGGTCCATGACCTGGGGGAGGGGCCTGGCGGCGGCTGCCGTGGTGTCACCGCCAGCAACGGGTCCCCTGCTCAGTATCGCACATTTAAATGTACCGGCATCACAGATCACAGATGCCGATATATTTGAAAGCGTTGATGAGAGGGAGCGCTTCTTCTCATCACTGTCCCGCTGTCTGTCTCTGACAGTTCAGTGCAGCGGTGACGTCACTACTGTGCTGATATGTCCAGACTAGACAGCGGGCGAACGTGCAGGAGAGGCGGTAACCGAGGAGGGGTAAGTATGTATTCCCTACATGTGTTCCCTATGGGCATAGGGGGGGGTCGGTGCAGAATGATGGTGGAAGGGGTCGGTACAGAGCGCCATGTGTGTTTGTGTGTGTGTGTGTGCGCGCGCATTTTCCCGGCTCAATGTTATACATTTCTGTGAAGCCCCCAGGGATTCAAAGGGCTCGCTAAAAATCTAAAAAAAATTCCATGAGGGGGTCTAGTTTCCAAAATGGGGTCACTTGTGGGGGAGCTCCATTGTTTAGGCACCTCAGGGGGTCTCCAAACGCAACATGGCATCCGCTATCTATTCCAGACAATTTTGTGTTTAATAAGTTAAATAGTGCTTCTTGCCTTCCGAGCCCTGCCGTGCATCCAAACAAGTGATTTCCACCACATTTTATGGTGTAATTTTTTCTGATACCCTTGTGAAAATGCTAAATTTTATGGCTAAAGTAACATTTTTGTGTAAAAAAGTAAATTTTCATTTTTTTCTTCCACATTGCTTTGATTCTTGTGAAGCACCTACAGAGGTAATAAACTTCATGGATATGGTTTTGAGTAGCCTGAGGGGTGCAGTTTTTAGAATGGGGTCACTTTTGGGTATTTTCTGTCCCTTAGGCCTCTCAAAGTCACTTCAAATGTGATGTGGTCCCTAAAAAAGGTTTTTGTAAATTTTGTTGGAAAAATGAGAAATTGCTGATGAACTTTTACACCTTCTAACTTCCTAACAAAAAAAAAATATTTTTGAAAATTGCGCTGGTGTAAAGTACATTTGTGTGACATAGCTCTCAGATTTATGGGCAAAAATTTTCAAATTTTGAAAACTGCGCAATTTTCAAAATTTTCGCCAAATTTCTCGAAATTTTCAAAAATGAACACAAAAAAAATCGGCCTAAATTTACCACTTTCATGAAGTACAATATGTCACAAAAAAACCAATGTCAGAATCGCTAGGATCCGTTGAAGCATTCCAGAGTTATAACCTCATTAAGGGACACTGGTCAGAATTGCGCAAAATGGTGAGGTCAGTAAGGTCAAAAAATGCTGGGGGCTGAAGGGGTTAAAAGTCGAAATTTGGTGTGCACTATAAACAACTCAAAAACAGCCATTAATGTCAAAACTGACAGCAACAAAAGGAGTATACCCCTAAGTGAATATGACCAAATTGTGACCAATTAGCCATTTTCCCTCCCCAGTGTCTTGGGACTTATTAGCTTTGCAAGGTCTTGGGTGTGAATGGGGAGCAGGTGTGTTAAATTTGATGTTATCTCTCATACACTATTTCATACTGGTCACTGGAAGTTCAACAAGGCACCTCATGGCAAAGCATTCTCTGAGTATCTGAGATAAAAAATTGTTGCTCTACATAAAGATGGTTTAGGCTAAAAAAAGATTGCCAATACCTTTAAACTGAGCTACAGCATGGTAGCCAAGACCATACAGCAGTATCACAAGACAGATTCAACTCAGAACAGGCCTTGGGATGGTCAAGCAAAGTAGTTGAATGCACGTGCTAAGAGTCATATCCAGAAGTTATCTTTTCAAAATAGACATTTGAATGCTGCCAGCATTACTGCAGAGGTTAAAGGGATGGAGAGTCAGCCTGTCAGTGCTCAGTCCATGCACCACACACTGCATCAAATAGGTTTGCATGGCTGTTGTCCTAGAAGGAAGTATCTTCTAAAGATGATGCTTAAAACAAGCAGACTAAGGGCATGGATTGTTGGAACTATGTCCTGTTCTGGTGAGACCAAGACAAACTTAGTTGGTTCAGATGGTGTCAAAGTGTCTGGCCCAACCAGGTGAGGAGTACGAAGACATCTGCGTCTTGTCTTACCGTCAAGCATGGTCGATGGAGTGTCATGGTTTGGGGCATCATGAGTGCTGCCAGCTTTGGGGAAATACTGTTCATTGAGGGAACCATGAAGGGCAATATGCTCTATTACATAATGAATCAGAGCATGATTCCCCCCTTTCAAAAATTGGGCTGAAGGGCAATATTCAAACATGATAACAAACCCAATCACACCTCCAAGATGACCACTACACTGCTAAAGAAACTGAGCGTAAAGGGGCTAGACTGGCCAAGAATGTCTCCAGACCTAAACCCTATAAAGCATTTGTGGGACATCGTCAAAATGGAAGGTGGAAGAATGCAAGGTGTCTTATATCCACCAGCTCCAGGATGTCATCATGGAGTAATGAATTGCAGATGGACACTTCATCATAGCTAAAACTAGTGCTCATGCAATCCAGTTGTTTATGGGATTGCTCTCGTCTGTGTAAAATGCAAGTAGCGCCAAGGCTTAAAAGTGTACATTTGGTGTGTCCTATAAACAACACAAACGCAGACATGGCAACAAAAGGGAGTACACCTCTAAGTGAACATGAACAAATTGTGACCAATTAGCTATTTTCCCTCCCCAGTGCACTGTGACTCATTAGTTTTTTGGTTGGTTGTAAATACTTGCTCAAAGATATCTATGATATGATGAGAGAGGTAATCTACTGAGTTACAAACCACAAATAATTTATGGCATGCAAACAAAATCATTTTGTGCCACCATGAGAAGAAAATATACTAACAGCCAATAACTTTGAGAACAAAGCCCTTTACAATGTACAGGGTAAAACAAATATACTTATAATGTGATTTATAATGTGATTTTTCATTTTTTACCAGAGTATTCTTTGAAGTAGAGATTATGCAAATTGATTCACCAGACCAAGTCTAGCAGTCTGTGGCAACGAGTTGGAAGACAGCAAATAGCCTTTTACCTCCAACAGCATTTCTTTTGAATATTTGGGCTGGCACGGTGTGTCATACTACAACAATGACGATCCACTGATTCAGCTAATCAAACGAGGAGGCAACGATGCCTTCCGATAAAATGAGGTTAGCATAACTCTTATCTGGTGGCCACAGATTACTGATGTGAGTGCTGAACAGGGTCCTGCAAACTGATTCCCAACATCTCTACTTTTAAGATCGAGGTCGGCTCGATCCGGCTCGAGCCGGCTCGAGGTCGGCTCGCCAAACGGGGGTCCCGTTCGAGTTCGGTTAGTCGAACGTTCGACGAACCGAACTCGAACGTATAGGCTAGAATGGGAGGCAATCACAAACACATAAAAATGCATTATAAATGCACTTGATTCCTCTGTGCATTGAATATATGGGATACAACTCTTTATGGTTTATTAGTGATATCCTTTTATCGTGATATACTGTAACTTAAAAAATAGTATAAAATAATGTGGGCAACTCACAATAAAATATTGATAAAGATTTTATTTTTATTCTCATTTTCACAAGGAAAGACTAGAAGCAATGGGATGAAACTGATGGGGGAGGAGACACAGATTAGATATTAGAAAAAACTTTTTGACAGTGAGGGTGATCAATGAGTGGAACAGGCTGCCACGAGAGGTTGTGAGTTTTCCTTCAATGGAAGTCTTTTAAAAAGAGGTTGGACGGACATCTGTCTGGGATGATTTAGTGAATCCTGCTTTGAGCAGGTGGTTGGACTAGATGACCTAGGAGGTCCCTTACAAATCTAATATTCTATGATTCTATTTAGAAAGTATTCATTTTATACACTTTATGAAATTTTTGTTCTCTTTGTTTTATATTACCTGATATCGCTCTCTCTGACTCTCTTCTCATCCAAATCTTCAATAAATTTTTCCCCTTTCATCCAGTAAATTAATGGGCTAACATCACCACTGTAGCCGAAGAAGGCTTTGCAGGTTAAATTAGCTGAGCTGCCTGTTGGAGAGAAACAAAAGGAGAATAAACATATAAATTGCTTCCTTTACCTATTCTTAAAGAATTCTAGAAAGCAGACATTGATCACAGTAATAAATTAGATAAATGAACAGTAGCATGTTCCAAGTTGTTGCTTTTACCCTCTGTTCAGAGCTTTCTTCTTTCTCCAACATGAGTTAAATGGAAGATTAAAGACTTCTTCCCACCGACAATAAATAACATTTCCTTATATCCCTATTGAAGAATACCTTTCCACTACCTTAAAATTCTCTCAAGTCGCTAAAATGTTTGTTTGTTGACACAAGATAAAACAGTGTTTTTCTATACCGAAAGGCTTCTCGAAGTTAAAAAAGAGAAAAAAAATGACTAGCTAATAATGGAGCATGTATATGATTTTACCAATCCTCTCACGCATGTAAGTGATAAATTGTAAAGTACGGTATCTATGGAGGTCTATGAGCAAATACCTCAGCAGTAGAGATGAGCGAACCGGTCCCGGTTCGGCTCGAGGTCGGCTCGCCAAACGGGGGTCCCGTTCGAGTTCGGTTAGTCGAACGTTCGACGAACCGAACTCGAACGTATAGGCTAGAATGGGAGGCAATCACAAACACATAAATGCATTATAAATGTACACAAACAGTTAATAAACATTGCCATAACACTTACCGGTCCTCGCGATCCCTTCTGCACTCTGTCTCCTGCCGCTATTCCATCCGATGATCGCTGAATCCTCCCGGTGACCTGCACTGCCAGCAGAGATGCAGGACCTATCGTGATGTCAAAATAGCCATGTGACCAGTCACGTGGCTATTATCTCATTGGCTACAGACTGGTCACATGACTATGACACGTCATGTAGGACCTGCGAGTGCATCTCTCCGGTACACGGTGCACATATGTGTATCGCCGTGTACCGGCGACATGCTCTAGCACACGGTCGACTCCCCGTTCCATTAGGGACCGGCTGACACAGCCGGTCATTAATGGAGATCACCGTTGCCATAGCAACGCAGTTAGCGGTGACGTCACCGCTAACCGCGGCTCCGAGAGCACCGTTGCTATGGTAACGCGTCTGTCAGCGTTACCGCTAGCAGCCAGCACTGATCACTCACGGAGTGAAGGCTGCACGCTGCTTCCCGATTGTAGTGATGATTGTAGTGAGGATGGAGGTTCCCCAGCCCCAAGTGATGAGCTGGTGAATCTCATCCTCACTACAATCGTCACTACTACTACACTAGAAAGAAAGAAGACAGACGAGCAGGATCATGGAGGGCTGACAGGGGGTAATAAAGATGGAGTCTCTAATGTGTCTGTGTATTTATTTCTATTAAAGTATTTTTTCTCTGTGTGGTGTCTTTTTTTTAACCCTTTATTGGAGATTCTTAATGGCTGGGTCAAACGTGCCTGACATTAAGAATCTCTGGTTTAATACTGGCTGGTAAAACAAAGCCAGTATTAACTCATGATTACCCAACAAGCCACCCGGCTCCAGGGCAGTTGGAAGAGTTGGATACAGCGCCAGATGATGGCGCTTCTATGAGAGCACCATTTTCTGGGACGGCTGCGGACTGAAATCCGCAGCAGAGGCGCCCACAAACCTCGGGCTAACCTGTGCTGCGGATTCCAATCCCCAGCTGCCTAGTTGTACCCGGCTGGACACAAAAATGGGGCAAAGCCCACGTCATTTGTTTTTTAATTATTTCATGAAATAAGTGAAATAATTAAAAAAAACGGGCTTCCCTATATTTTTGGTTCCCAGCCGGGTACAAATAGGCAACTGGGGGTTGGAGGCAGCCCGTGGCTGCCAGCTGTACCTGGCTAGCATACAAAAATATGGCGAAGCCCACGTCATTTTTTTGGTGGGCAAAAAACTTCTGCATACAGTCCTGGATGGAGTATGCTGAGCCTTGTAGTTCTGCAGCTGCTGTCTGCTCTTCTCCGTACAGACAGACAGCAGCTGCAGAACTACAAGGCTCAGCATACTCCATCAAGGACTGTATGCAGAAGTTTTTTGCCCCCTGAAAAAATTATGTGGGCTTCGCCATATTTTTGTATGCTAGCCAGGTACAGCAGGCAGGTACGGCTGCCCCCAAACCCAGTTGCCTATTTGTACCCGGCTGGGAACCAAAAATAAAGGGAAGCCCTTTTTTTATTATTTCATGAATTTCATGAAATAATTAGAAAACAAATGACGTAGGCTTCGCCCCATTTTTGTGTCCAGCCAGGTACAACTAGGCAGCTGGGGATTGGAATCCGCAGCACAGGTTGGCCTGAGCTTTCTGGGCCCCACTGCTGTGAATTGCAGTCTGCAGCCGCCTCAGAAAATGGCATTTTCATAGAAGCGCCATCTTCTGGCGCTGTATCCAACTCTTCCAGCATCTGCCTGCTATACCTGGCTAGCATACAAAAATATGGCGAAGCTCACGTCCTTTTTTTGTAGTTTTTTGGCAAAAAAAAATAAAAAATGCTTCCCTGGATTTTCCATTGCCAGTGAAGGTAACACCAAGCAGTGGGGGTTAGCAGCCAGTAGCTGCTTGGATTACCCTTAGCTAGCAATACAAAAAATGCAGCGGGAGCCCATATATATTTTTTTTAATTATTTATTTAAATAACTAAAAATAAAATGGGCTTCCCTGTATTTTGATTGCTGGACATCACAGTGCTGTAAAAATAAATCTTTAAAAAAATGACGTAGCGCTCCGCGGTATTTTTGATTCTCAGCGCAGATAAAGCAGACAGCTATGGGTTGCCACCCCCATCTGCCTGCCGTTACCTTGGTTGGCAATCAAAATACAGGGAAGCCCATTAATTTTTTCTATTTAAAAAATATTTAAAAAAAAAAATGACGTTGGGTCCCCCCATTTTTGATAGCCAGCTAGGGTAAAGCAGACGGCTGTAGCCTGAAAACCACAGCTGACAGCTTTACCGTGTTTGGGGATCCAATGTGGAGGTCCCCTCAGGCTCTTTTTTATAATTATTTTATAAATATTAATAATTACACAAAAAAAGTAGGGTCCCCTCCAAATTGGATCACCAGCCAAGGTAAAGCGGACAGCTGTGGTCTGGTATTCTCAGGGTGGGAAGGTCCATAGTTATTGGGCCTTCACAGCCTAAAAATAACAGGCCGCAGGCACCCCAGACGTGGCGCATCCACTAGATGCGCCAATCCTGGCACTTCACCCCAGCTCATCCCGTGCCCTGGTGCAGTGGCAAATGGGGTAATAAATCGGGTTGATACTAGCTGTAAAGTCACCTGAGATCAAGCCCAGCAGTTTGTGATGTCATGGCGTCTATTAGATACCCAACATCATAAACTGTCAGTACTAACAAAAACAAAAAATCGACAAAAGAAATTTATTTGAAAAAACAGTCCCCAAAACATTTCCTCTTTCACCAATTTATTGTAAGAAAAAAAATAAAGGGGTCCCACGACGACTCTGGACCGTCTAGAATATGGGGGGGAGACACTCAGGGAACGTATCCCCCATTTTCTAGGAGTGCGGACCCTTCATGTGAGGAGTGTGGGTGCAATGAATCTGCACTCACTCTCCCCGGGTCCACAGCAGCAGAGTCCATGTCGTAATGGTTGCTACCAAAGCTGCAATGCCCTGCTCATGAGGTAAGGGCATGCCTAATCAGGAGAACTACTGTAGAGGAAGCTCTGCTCACTGGTATATAGGTGCTCAGAGGTAATAATAGATAAAATTAGTGAGTAACCTCGGCACTCTAAATCTCCCAGACTAAGTCAGTAAGCCACAATAGATAATAATGCAAAATCACTCTTTATTGGTCCGTATTAAGAACATTTTTTTTTTCATAGGCATATATGTTTTTGTCCAAAACAAGTTACAAATGACGTTTCGGCCTGAGCCTTCGTCAGATTGGACTTATCTGCATGTAATCATGAAAAATGACAATAATCAGTATCACATAAGAGTGAGAGAACAATAACATAAACTCGAACAATGTAGAGGTACAATTGGGATGCAGCAAAAAAATTGCAACACAGCAAGAAATGAAACACATGATACAAATGTCATAATACAGTACAAGGACAATATAGTAATGACAAATATGGGGTCAGAGTAGACTTAGACAGCTCTGGTACGAAAGAGATATCAATCATAAAGTAACATGTGCAGTAGGTGTAGAGCTACAGTATGCATGGCAGAGCTAATGGGTAGACCGACCATAGAAAAAGAACGGAGAAAAAGTTGAGAAAAAGTGGAGAATAAGTGGAGAAAAAGTGGAGAAAAAGTGGAGAAAAAGTGGAGAAAAAGTGGAGAAAAAAATGGAGAAAAAAAGGAGAAAAAGTGGAGAATAAGTGGAGAATAAGTGGAGAAAAAGTGGAGAAAAAGTGGAGAAAAAATGGAGAATAAGTGGAGAAAAAGTGGAGAAAAAGTGGAGAAAAAGTGGAGAAAAAGTGGAGCAAAAATGGAGAAAAAGTGGAGAAAAAGTGGAGAATAAATGGAGAAAAAGTGGAGAAAAAGTGGAGAAAAAAATGGAGAAAAAGTGGAGAAAAAGTGGAGAATAAATGGAGAAAAAGTGGAGAAAAAGTGGAGAAAAAGTGGAGAAAAAGTGGAGAAAAAAATGGAGAAAAAGTGGAGAAAAAGTGGAGAATAAATGGAGAAAAAGTGGAGAAAAAAATGGAGAAAAAGTGGAGAAAAAGTGGAGAAAAAGTGGAGAAAAAAATGGAGAAAAAGTGGAGAAAAAGTGGAGAATAAATGGAGAAAAAATGGAGAAAAAAATGGAGAAAAAGTGGAGAAAAAGTGGAGAAAAAGTGGAGAAAAAAATGGAGAAAAAGTGAAGAAAAAGTGGAGAAAAAGTGGAGAAAAAGTGGAGAATAAGTGGAGAAAAAGTGGAGAATAAGTGGAGAAAAAGTGGAGAAAAAGTGGAGAAAAAAATGGAGAAAAATTGGAGAAAAAGTGGAGAAAAAGTGGAGAAAAAGTGGAGAAAAAGATGGAGACAAAGTGGAGAAAAAGTGGAGAAAAAGTGGAGAAAAAGTGGAGAAAAAAATGGAGAAAAAGTGGAGAAAAAGTGGAGAAAAAGTGGAGAAAAAGTGGAGAAAAAGATGGAGAAAAAGTGGAGAAAAAGTGGAGAATAAATGGAGAAAAAGTGGAGAAAAAGTGGAGAAAAAGTGGAGAAAAAGTGGAGAAAAAAATGGAGAAAAAGTGGAGAAAAAGTGGAGAAAAAGTGGAGAAAAAGTGGAGAAAAAGATGGACAAAAAGTGGAGAAAAAGTGGAGAATAAATGGAGAAAAAGTGGAGAAAAAGTGGAAAAAAAATGGAGAAAAAGTGGAGAAAAAGTGGAGAAAAAGTGGAGAAAAAAATGGAGAAAAAGTGGAGAATAAATGGAGAAAAAGTGGAGAAAAAGTGGAGAAAAAAATGGAGAAAAAGTGGAGAAAAAGTGGAGAAAAAGTGGAGAAAAAGTGGAGAAAAAAATGGAGAAAAAGTGGAGAAAAAGTGGAGAATAAATGGAGAAAAAGTGGAGAAAAAGTGGAGAAAAAGTGGAGAAAAAGTGGAGAAAAAAATGGAGAAAAAGTGGAGAAAAAGTGGAGAAAAAGTGGAGAAAAAAGTGAAGAAAAAGTGGAGAAAAAGTGGAGAAAAAGTGGAGAAAAAAATGGAGAAAAAGTGGAGAAAAAGTGGAGAAAAAGTGGAGAAAAAGTGGAGAAAAAGATGGAGACAAAGTGGAGACAAAGTGGAGAAAAAGTGGAGAATAAGTGGAGAAAAAGTGGAGAAAAAGTGGAGAAAAAAATGGAGAAAAAGTGGAGAAAAAGTGGAGAAAAAGTGGAGAAAAAGTGGAGAAAAAGATGGAGAAAAAGTGGAGAAAAAGTGGAGAATAAATGGAGAAAAAGTGGAGAAAAAGTGGAGAAAAAAATGGAGAAAAAGTGGAGAAAAAGTGGAGAATAAATGGAGAAAAAGTGGAGAAAAAGTGGAGAAAAAAATGGAGAAAAAGTGGAGAAAAAGTGGAGAAAAAAATGGAGAAAAAGTGGAGAAAAAGTGGAGAATAAATGGAGAAAAAGTGGAGAAAAAGTGGAGAAAAAGTGGAGAAAAAGTTGAGAAAAAAATGGAGAAAAAGTGGAGAAAAAGTGGAGAAAAAAGTGGAGAAAAAGTGTAGAAAAAGTGGAGAAAAAGTGGAGAAAAAGTGGAGAAAAAGTGGAGAAAAAATGGAGAAAAAAATGGAGAAAAAGTGGAGAAAAAGTGGAGAATAAATGGAGAAAAAGTGGAGAAAAAGTGGAGAAAAAGTGGAGAAAAAGTGGAGAATAAATGGAGAAAAAGTGGAGAAAAAGTGGAGAAAAAAGTGGAGCACCCTTTGGTGCCTTTCATGTGGCACTAAGGGGTGCTTAGCTTTGTATTTTGCCAAAAAAATGAAAAAAAAAATGACGTAGGGTTCCCCCTAGTTTTGTAGCCAGCTAGCGTAAAGCAGACGGCTGCAGCCTGCAGACCACAGCTGGCAACCTCACCTTGGCTGGTAATCCAAAACTAAGGGCACCCCATGCTGTTATTTTAAATTAAATAAATAATTTAAAAAAAAAAAAACATAGGGGTCCCCCAAAATTGGATCACCAGCCAAGGTAAAGCAGACAGCTGGGGCCTGATATTCTCAGACTAGGGAGGTCCATGGTTATTGGACTCTCCCAAGCCTAAAAATAGCAGGCCGCAGCCGCCCCAGAAGTAGCGCATCCATTAGATGCGCCAATCCTGGTGCTTCGCCCCAGCTCATCCCGCGCCCTGGTGCGGTGGCAAACGGGGTAATATATGGGGTTAATACCAGATGTGTAATGTCACCTGGCATCAAGCCCTGGGGTTGGTGAGGTCAGGCGTCAATCAGATACCCGACATCACCAACCCAGTCAGTTATAAAAAAAAATAGACGACAAACACATTTTTATTTGAAAAAACACTCCCCAAAACATTCCCTCTTTAACCAATTTATTAGAATGAAAAACAAATCCAGGTCTGCTGTAATCCAAGGGGTTGCCATGACGATCCACACTGTCCCAGTCAATGAAGAGCAGGATGTTCCCCATTGGCTGGGAGAGCAGTGCAGTGACCTGAGCTAACATCAATGGGTCAGCCCAGGTCACTACAGGCGATGACAAGTGCTGCTGTCAGCGAGGTACATTACCTGCGCTGATCTCCAGCACTGCCGACAGCCCCTGTCACTGAGTTCAGTGACCGGCGCCTTCACAGCCAAATATCGCGAGAGGTCCGTGACGTCACCGCTAGTCAGTCTCGGGTCGGAAGTGAGAGGTGATGTGACAAGCGGCGGCCATGGAGGACAGTGACAGCGCTGAGGTCGGGATGGCGGGACTTCATCACCGCAGGTAAGCCAAGCGGGGGTGGGGGTGGGGGGGATGTGTGTGTGTGTATGTATGTGTACGTGTGTGTGTGTATAAGTGTACATGCCGCGGGCAGGAGGGGGCGGAGTGAGCTGAGCGGGGAAGTGTCGGCTTCCTGCACGTAACTAAGATAAACATCGGGTTACTAACCAAAGCGCTTTGCTTGGATACCCGATGTTTATCTTGGTTACCAGCTTGTGGCAGGCTGCCAGCGATGGCTCCTGCACACTGTAGCTGTAAAAAGCCCTGCTTTTTGCTGCTAGAACCGTTCTCGAACGTATCTAGAACTATCGAGCTTTTGCAAAAAGCTCGAGTTCTAGTTCGATCTCGAACAGCCCCAAAAATCACTCGAGCTTAGAACTGGAGAACCTCGAACCGCGAACCGCGCTCAACTCTACTCAGCAGTCATTTAGATAGATTAGTGCACAGCATTTTCCGCAGTAACCTGCCTCTTTAACTTTAAGTTTTCTACATGCAATGATAATGGCAGTTTAGTTTACATCAATGTATCTGTAATGCAATGGGAAAACATTTATTCAGACCAGTCTTTTCAGGGTTAAAATGCATACAGATTAAAGGGAATCTGGCAGCAGGTTTTTTTCTGCCCTGATGAGATCACCATGATATAATGATAGAGATCCTATCACTGTTTTATTTACTGTAGTTCTGCCAGCTCTCCATATACATAGCTCTGAATAAACTCGCCTACACCCCTGATTCATAGCTGTCTATGTACACTGTTTGTTAGCATAAATTAGGCAAACATTGTTGAGGACAAAGTTGCACAGAGGAGTTGGACTACATGGCAGGAAAAAAAACTAGTCCTCTAATGGTAATCTCCAGATGATAAAACAATAATTTTATCAAAACTGCAAAAAGCAGCCCCAGTAAGTGACACCACTTAAATCAGGGTCTACACTGTGTGCAGACTTTTTAGGCAAATTAGTATTTTGATCACATGATACTTTTTATACATGTTGTCCTACTCCAAGCTGTATAGGCTTGAGAGCCATCTACCAATTAAGTAAATCAGGTGATGTGCATCTCTGTAATGAGGAGGGGTGTGGTGCAATGACATCAACACCCTATATAAGGTGTTCTTAATTATTAGGACACTTCCTTTCCTTTGGCAAAATGGGTCAGAAGAGAGATTTGACGGGCTCTGAAAAGTCCAAAATTGTGAGATGTCTTGCAGAGGAATGCACCAGTCTTGAAAGTGCCAAACTTTTGAAGCGTGTTACCGAACAATCAAGCGTTTCATGGCAAATAGCCAACAGGGTCGCAAGAAGCGTGTTGGGCAAAAAAGGTGCAAAATAACTGCCCATGAATTGAGAAAAATCAAGCGTGAAGCTGCCAAGATGCCATTTGCCACCAGTTTGGCCATATTTCAGAGCTGCAACGTTACTGGAGTATCAAAAAGCACAAGGTGTGCCATACTCAGGAACATGGCCAAGGTAAGGAAGGCTGAAAAATGACCACCATTGAACAAGAAACATAAGATAAAACGTCAAGAGTGGTCCAAGAAAAATCTTAAGACTGATTTTTCAAAGGTTTTATGGACTGATGAAATGAGAGTGACTCTTCATGGGCCAGAGGCTGGATCAGTAAAGGGCAGATGCCACTCCAGATGCCAGCAAGGTGGAGGTGGGGTACTGGTAGGGGCTGGTATCATCAAAGATGAACTTGTGGGACCTTTTCGAGTTGAGGATGGAGTGAAGCTCAACTCCCATACCTACTGCCAGTTTCTGGAAGACAACTTCTTCAAGCAATGGTACAGGAAGAAGTCGGTATCGTTCAAGAAAAACATGATTTTCATTCAGGATAATTCTCCATCACATGCATCCAACTACTCCACAGTGTGGCTAGCCAGTAAAGGTCTAAAAGATAAAAAAATAATGACATGGCCCCCTTGTTCACCTGATCTGAACCACATAGAGAACCTGTGGTCCCTCATAAAATATGAGATCTACAGGGAGAGAAAACAGTACACCTCTCGGAACAGTGTCTGGGAGGCTGTGGTAGGTGCTGCACGCAATGTTGATCATACACAGATCAAGCAAGTGACAGAATCTATGGATGGTAGGCTGTTGAGTGCCATCATAAAGAAAGGTGGCTATATTGGTCACTAATTTTTTTGGGTTTTGTTTTTGCATGTCAGAATTTATTTCTACATTTTGTGCAGTTATATTGGTTTACCTGGTGAAAATAAACAAGTGAGATGGGAATATATTTGTTTTTTTTTAAGTTGCCTAATAATTCTGCACAGTAATAGCTACCTGCACATACAGATATCCTCCTAAGATAGCCAAATCTAAAAAAGACCCACTCCAACTTCCAAATATATTAAGCTTTGATATTTATGAGTCTTTTCGGTTGATTGAGAGCATAATAAAAAATCCTCTAAAATAAAACTTGACTAATAATTCTGCACACGGTGTATGTCTCCACATGATGCTGCTCTCAGATTAGATTGGAAAAATCTGATGATGCATTTGCTTTAAAGAAATGTTCTGCTTCTCTCACCTTTTTCCACAAGGCTCTCATAGATTACATAAAATCACGGAGCCTCTATAATTGTCTGAGACTTATGGCTCATAATGCAGAATTGTTTGTCTTTTTTACAACTAGAGACGATAATTTCGATTTAAGCTCATCTAGTCTGGAATCCAGTCCTTCATGACAGCTGGTCTTTATTTCTGCTTCTGCCATCCTTGGTACATCTAATAAGCCAACACTATCATGCTCAGGTGCATGGTACTCGAATGGAGCATGTCGGATGGTCGGACTGGCTTGACTTGAGTACAAAGAATATTGGAAAATCAATGGGAAACTTGAGTATTTTTCTAAAAGATCTTCAGGAAAAAATTCTTGAGTTTCGCATTGACTTTTGTAATGCTTGGTAAACAAGTTGAGCCCATCCGATCATCTGACCTCTCGTAATGTCAAGATGTGCAACACATGTCAATATTATTACATTGTTGGGGCCTGTAAGTTCAAAACATACCATGTATTTCAGGCATAGAACTGAAGAGACAGGCTGCATGGAGCACTGGACTATGTACTGGACTAAGGTAGCAAGAATCTAACTGGTCATCTCTTCTTCCAACATTATATGTTGGCAACACACTGATGTTTTTTTTTTTTTAAAGAAAGCTTATTTACATATATTTATTTTTTATTTTCCTGTCTTTTTATACTTATTTTGAACTTGGAATACATTGTTTATATCATATTTATTAATTATATTATTAAAGTATTGATTATTTAAATAAACTCTGTCAGACCTAAATTTAAAAGCTGATCAGATCCCGTGAATACTATCATTTTAAATACACTGCTAAGATCTTATATCTGTCTTAATAAAAATCAAATCCCAACCTACGGAGACCATTTCTTACACTCTTCTAAATTAGCAGGGAGGGTGCTATGGAGAAAGCGAAAGAAGAGAAGAAAAGAAAGATAGAGAAAAAAAGAAAGCGGCGGAGGGTATATTAACTTTACATTTTAATTTTCTATCCTGGAGATTCCAAAACACTCATTTCAGAGTCATGTTTATTTATATGACGGACACCTTTTCTTACAGTTGTTTCATAAGCATTGAGGCCAGGGTCACAATGGCATATGGATTTTGATGATTTTCCAAGCATGCACCAAGTGTCATTCACTATGCCCTGATTCTATCTCATACATTCTATCGTAGAGTCGGAGCACAGATGAATAGAAGAAAAAGAAATTAAACTCTGCACATTCTCCATTGCCTGTCTCTTGACATTAATTGGACTGCACTAAAGCTGGATTCACACATAGCGACAGTGACAACGACATCGCTGTTACGTCACCATTTTCTGTGATGCAACAGCGACCTAGTAAGTCGCTGTTATTGTGGCGCCCTGGACTAGCCAGGTAGCCACAGACAGAACACACACACACACCCCCAGACAGTTACATTAGTCACACAAAATCCTTGTTGCCTCCCCCCAGGGTCTGATGTCCACACCAGGTGGGGCGGAGCCAGGCGGTTGGCTCCGCCCACCGAGGAGTTCACAGGCCTGGAGGCGGGAAAAGGAGCAGAGGAGTTCAGAAGGTGAAAGTGAGAGGAGGAAGAGGTCTGCGTGTGCCTGGGTAGGAGCCCAGGCACTGACAGCAAGGTTGGCAGATGGTGGTGGCCGTCTGCAGGAGTGGTGGATCAACGTGGAACCGTAGGACCGGGGTCGGGCGGTGGCCCGCCGGTACCGAACCGGGGAGCGAAGTGAAGCTAGCACACACAGGCAGGGCCATTGGACCCCGAGTAGGCTTGGAGCCGCCGTAACAGTCAAATCCGAGTGTGACAGGAACCCCAGGGGTTTCCTAACTACCCAATTCCCATCAGAAGGCAACCGTCCGGACCGTAAGGGTATACAGCCACTGCCACAGGCTAGAGACCCAAGGGCCAGCGCCTGCGGGCAAAACGGGCTCCTCCAGCATCCATACACCGGGGAGCGGACTACCGTTGAGAACCCATCGTAGTCAAGACAGTACACAAAGGTGCAGGGAAAGACAGCCGCCATCACCTGTCCGGGGAGAGATACTGCAGCCGGCTGCGGGACCCGTCCATCCAGCCATTTGGTTTACCGGAGACTTTGTGACTTTGTGTCTGAGTGAGTAAAACAGTGCCATCCGGCACCGTGCCGCGCTGTCCCTGCAACCCTGCACCTTACCAACTCTGCCTCCCTGTCACACCACTGGGCCCCGGGACTACCAACCCCTACCCACGGAGGGGGAAAACAACATCCCAGCTGCTCCCTACCATCGCTCCCGGGATCCCCGTCACCAGCAGCGGTGGTGCCCATCTTCACCACAATCCATGGGTGGCATCACGGACTAAATCCCCAAACAAACAACCCCTTTTCACTCACGTGCAAGGAGCGCCGCTCGAGTCCCCGGATCTGGCACACCGCTCGAGCCACCAAGCAGCAGCAGTGCCGGACCCGAGCGTTAGTGAGCGCAGCGCCCCGCCACCCGCGACAACTTGGCGTCACGAACAGGATCCTACCCATCTACTTCCCAGTAGAAGTGCGCCTTGCAGTCCCCGCCGCCGGCGTCCGGCCGAAAAATTTGAAGTGCCGCCATCTTGGGCGCGAAGATTTTCCCGCTCAAGCGTCTCCTCCGAGCAGAGGAGGCGCGAAAAGCAAAGCCCCGCCCCTGAAGGGGGAGTGTCGAGAAAATACCAAGGGGAGACGGATGGCGTCCGGCCACATGTAGCCGAGGCCATTAAAGCAGGGATGCCAGGACTCTGCAAGCCATCTGGTTCTTGGAACACTGCTGCACAGAATGTCCCATCCGTCCGGCATCGCTGAAACCCAAGAGCCTACGCCAATGTGCAGCCGCCTGCAGGCCCAAGTGGAGTCCTTCTTGCAAGTCTGGGTGGCCGACATGGCGGAGATGGCAGCGGCCGTGCGGAGACGCGAGGTGGAGGCAGAATTGGAGGAGCAGGTAAGTGACCCACGCCCCTGTTTCCAAACTGAACTGGTCACTGCGGCTGAGGGCCCCGGTCTGCGACCACTCGCCCTGCTGCCTCCCCCACTATCCGTGCCGGCTGCTGCTGCCCCGCCACTAGGCCCGCTACCCTTACCACCGGTAGCAGACATCCGCTCGCCCTTCCTGGAGGGCCCGCCTGCTAGCGTTGTCCGCGGACGACCCGCACCGTTACCATGGAAGATCCCGTGGGAGGTGCCCGTCCGCGAAGAGAGGCCGTCGGCATCGGAAGTGGCCGCACTCAAGACCGTCCCGGCTCCAGTAGTCCGTCCAGTCCAGAAGGAGGCGGAGGTCCAGCCGGTGAGGACCCCTGTTCCCATATCCCAAACCTCGGCTGAGGCTGCGCCGGGTCGCCGCTTTGAGGCAGCACCCCAGGCCATGTCACTGCGGGACTTTCCAAAAAGGGCGCCAGTTGTGGGCAGCATGAAGGAAGTCCCGTGGGGCCCGACCCGTGCGCGGGGGCATGCAGACGCCCCTTATTGGGACAGGGAGCCGACCCCGCTGGGCCGGGAAATTGCCGAGAGGGAGCGACAAAGAGCCGAAGTGGTGGCCCGAACCATCCGTGAGAAGGAAAACCTCTGCCATGCTACATTCTGGGTACGGGGCCCGGTGTATGAAGGTCAGGTCCGGAGATTTGATCCCCATCGGGGGTACGGCTTCATGTATGAGCCAGGCCTGGAGGCCGAAGTGTTCGTGGCTCACCGAGACGTGCATACCCATCGGCCAATGGGCCACCCAGGCCGAGACCTGCTGCCAGGTGACCTTGTGTCCTACACTCGACACTGTGGGGAGAGGGGCTGGTTTGCCCTCGATGTGAAGGTGAGGGGAAGCCGTAGTTTCCAGACGGAGTCCCAGTCCCCTCCTCCACATTGCCATCAGGATATCGAGGTAGAACAAGTCTACGAGGAAGTCGACCTAAAGTGAAGGCAGTGGTCCACCGTTGCACCCTGTTGTCCCCATTGGAACCCTCAGCACTTTGTTTTTCCGTAAAATGAAAACTGATTAAGCCGAAAATTCACCTGATTACCATCCGAAAAGAAGAGCCGTCCCCATTGGGACTGGAGTTGTCCCTGTTGTCAGTTAAACCCCCATACCCACATGAGAAACTCCTCATGAACATGGCCGAGAACTTGCAGGCCACCCACGAACTTGTGGGTTTGTAAATAATGTTGTGGGATGGATACCGTTGCCGCCTCCGGAGAAGCTGATTTGGAGGATGGGCCTGGAGGAAAGTGATGGCCCAGGCCCGCCACTACCGTAACCGGTGGCGATCCTCCGGGGGTCAGGGGTCCCCCTTGGACGTGGGGTCCCCTTAAGTGACAGTCGGGTGCGAGTTACCGTATCCGTTCTCGCTCGGGCAGCCTGAACCTGGACTGGGGTAAAGGGGTGCTGCCTAATTCTTAGGGGCAGCATCAGGGCTAGTTTGCTTGGGTGGGAGAGCGGAAGACATCTGTCCGTCCGTCAGTATTAAAAATGTTTTATATGTGCAACGTTTAAAGTGACCAGAAGAATGCTTATGTTTTAAATATTTACCGTTTACATGTTCTTTATATTTTACAGTTTTGAAAAAAATAAAACCGGTGTTGGAAGGGCAGCCTGCGGACGGTCTGAATTTTACCAAGGGGGAATGTGGTGCCCTGGACTAGCCAGGTAGCCACAGACAGAACACACACCCCGCCCACCAAGGAGTTTACAGGCCTGGAGGCGTTAAAAGGAGTAGAGGAGTTCAGGAGGTGAAAGTGAGAGGAGGAAGAGGTCTGTGTGTGCCTGGGTAGGCGCCCAGGCACTGACAGCAAGGTTGGCAGATGGTGGTGGCCGTCTGCAGGAGTGGTGGATCAATGCGGAACCGTGGGACCGGGGTCGGGCGGTGGCCCACCGGTACCGAACCGGGGAGCAAAGTGAAGCTAGCACACACAGGCAGGGCCATCGGACCCCGACTAGGCTTGGAGCCGCCGTAACAGTCAAATCCGAGTGTGACAGAAACCCCAGGGGTTTCCTAACTACCCAAGTCCCGTCAAAAGGCAACCGTCCGCACCGTGAGGGTATACAGCCACCACCATAGGCTAGAGACCCAAGGGCCAGCGCCTGCGGGCAAAACGGGCTCCTCCGGCATCCATACACTGGGGAGCGGACTACCGTTGGGAACCCATCGTAGTCAAGACAGTACACAAAGGTACAGGGAAAGACAGCCGCCATCACCTGTCCGGGGAGAGATACTGCAGCCAGCTGCAGGACCCGTCCATCCAGCCATTTGGTTTACCGGAGACTTTGTGACTTTCTGTCTGAGTGAGTACAACAGTGCCATCCAGCACCGCGCCGCGCTGTCCCTGTAACCCTGCACCTCACCAACCCTGCCTCCCCATCACACCACCGGGCCCCGGGACCACCAACCCCTACCCACGAGGGGGAAAACAACATCCCAGCTGCTCCCTACCATCGCTCCCGGGATCCCCGTCACCAGCAGCGGTGGTGCCCATCTTCACCACAAACCATGGGTGGCGTCACGGACTAAATCCCCAAACAAACAACCCCTTTTCACTCACGGGCGAGGAGCGCCGTTCGAGTCCCCGGATCCAGCCCACCGCTCGAGCCACCGAGCAGCAGCAGCAACGCCGGACCCGAGCGTTAGCGAGCGCAGTGCCCCACCGCCCGCGACATTATGATCGCTGCTTAGCTGTCAAACACAGCAGACGCAGCAGGGATCATAATGACACGTGTCGATGTGGAAGCCATGCTGCACTTGGTAACTAAGGTAAATATCGGGTAACCATTACCCGATATTTAACTTGGTTACAGCGCACACGCTTAGCGCTGGGTCCCTGCTCTCCTAGCCAGGGTACACATTGGGTTAATTACCCGATGTGTACTCCGGCTCCGGCTACGTGTGCAGGGAGTAGGCACTAACCTCACGTAGCTGGAATACACATCGGGTAATTAACCCGATGTGTACTCTGGCTGTGTGCAGGGAGCAGGGAGCCGGCACTGGCAGCGTGAGAGCGGCGGTGCTGGTAACTAAAGTAAATATCGGGTAACCAAGGAAAGGGCTTCTTGGTTTACCTTGGTTACAGCTTACCGCAGCTGCCAGATGCCGGCTCCTGCTCCCTGCTCACTTCAGTTTGTCGCTCTCTCGCTGTCACACACAGCAATGTGTGCTTCACAGCGGGAGATCGACGAGCAAAACATGAAGCAGGACATTCAGCAACGAGCAGCGACCTCACAACAGGGGCCAACGTTGCTGGATGTTACACGCAGCGACAGGACGTCGCTGCCACATCACAGAAAATGGTGACTTAGCAGCGACGTCGTTGTCGCGGTCGCTGTGTGTGACACCACCTTTAGATGTCATTCGAGTGTGGTTCATTCTTTCACACATACCCATAGACTTGTATGGGTGCGAGTGATCTGATGTGTGGAGAAACTGGCAGCATGCTGCTATTGTTTTCTCATGCCCAATCACATGAGAAAACAATGGCTGATCTGTTATGCCTCATAGTATATCATTGGTCCATTAAACATTAACCCCTTCACGACCTTGGACGGATCTATCCGTCCAGGATTGTGTCCCGTTAAGCCCCGCCCCCTACCGCGGGCAGGCGGCGTGGATCGGCACACATATCAGCTGTTTTCAACAGCTGACACGTGTGCCTGCTAGCCGCGGGTGGAATCGCTTCCACCCGCGGCCATTAACCCCTTAAATCTTGCTGCCAAAGTCTGGCAGCAAGATTTAAATGCGCGCGGCCATGTTTCTTACTTACCGCCGCCCCCACCGGAAGTCACGTGTGTTATCACGTGACTATCGGTGGTTGCCATCGTAGCACAGGGTCATGTGATTACGCCTGCTGCTATGATCTTTCACTTTCGTTTTCCCTCGGCCGAGAGCAGAGGGAAAGCCAAAGTGAGTGAATCTGCTGTTTACAGCTGTATTGCTGTGATCAGCAGATAGATAATAGCGATCGGATTGCTGATCGCTATAGCACCCTAGGGGGACTAGTACAATAAAAAAAAAAATAAAAAAAAGTTTTAAAAAATAAAAAAAAAAACCTAAAAGTTCAAATCACCCCCCTTACCCCCCTTTGAAAATTAAAGGGTTAAAAAATAAATAAATATACACATATTTGGTATCGCCGCGTTCAGAAATGCCCGATCTATCAAAATATAAAATCAATTAATCTGATTGGTAAACGGTGTAGTGGCAAAAATATTCCAAACGCCAAAATTACGTTTTTTGGTCGCCGCAAGTTTTACGCAAAATGCAATAACAGGCGATCACAACGTAGCATCTGCTCAAAAATTGTACCATTATAAACGTCAGCTCGAGACGCAAAAAATAAGCCAATATCCCAAAAAATAAGAACGCTACGTGTTTCGGAAAATGACGCAAAACGTGCGCCACTTTTATTGGACAAACTTGTGAATTTTTTTTAACCCCTTAGATACAAGTAAACCTATACATGTTTGGTGTCTACAAACTCGCACCGACCTGAGGCATCACATAGATACATCAGTTTTATCATATAGTGAACACGGGGAATAAAACATCCCAAAAACTATTGTGCAATCACACTTTTTTTGCAGTTTTTCCACACTTGGAATTTTTTTGCTGTTTTCCAGTACAATATATGGTAAAACCTATTGTTTCATTTAAAAGTGAAACTCGTCCCGCAAAAAACAAGCCCTCATATGGCAAGATTGACGGAATAATAAAAAAGTTACGACTCTCGGAAGAAAAGGAGCAAAAAACAAAAACGCAAAAACGGAAAGTGCCCGGGGGCTGAAGGGGTTAAATAGCACTCGGCCGTGTTATACTGTCATGTAATCCTGATGTATACAGATAATAAAAAGTCCCAAGGGGCCATCTTATATATCAACAGTGAGTCTAGTCTTTAATGTAGTTTTAATAATAACAAAAGTGAAGATTTGGGGAGACACGCCTTTTTGTACAAGTACAATGCAAACTTTCATTCTGTGGCCAATAATAGACAAAACTATGTTCCTTCATTTATGCATATTCTGTGTAGCACTAATGCAGTCCAAATTCCCTATATACAATATTTGGATACATTTTAGTGCTTACAAAGTGTTGCCGTATTCTTTTGTTTAATTAATAACCAGTCATAGCAGCTTAAACCTATTCACCTTTGTATTATCATGTTGGTCAGTTTAATTTTTTTTTTAAGTTAGATAGATCAACAAATAGAAAGACAGCAAGACTGTAAATGGACACATATGTAGTGCCCACAGAAGGGGGTACTCGGTCCTGGGCGGTAACAAACGGGAATGTCACTCTGGTGGCCATTGCCCGCTCCCGTGCTCTTGGTCCCTTTTGTTAATAGGGGGTATTTACAGGGGAGATAAGAGATTTTGTCATGTTATGCCACCTGCGGTTTGCGGTTAATGATAGAGAACCATGTTGCGCTGTCCCCGGCACTCTGTAGATTGAGTCCACATAGCGTGGAGCACTAGGGAACCCGACTGTCCCTTGTGGGGTACAGTCTCTTTCTCTGTCCGGTGGGCAGTGCAGACTCTGCAGAGGGGTAAGTGTCCAAACCCCAATCCTAGTTTACTGATGCCCCCGGATTATTTGGTTCGGTGAACTCCGTGAAGGTGTCCTCACCGGGCATATATTTTTGCCAAACAGTCTAAAACTTGTGCTTGACATAGGGCCCTGTGCCCAGTGTGGGCTCCGGTCCCAGCGGTATCTCGGTACCCGTTCTGGCGACCTCTCCTGTGCCCCCGGGGTCACCGTTACACGGACCCAGCTAAGGCACATCCTCGCACCTCTCCTGTGTGCTACTCGATGCTCGACTTCTCTCTTACTCACTGACCCCTCCCAGCAGGCTGGCTATACCTAGGGACTTGTTCCCTTTGCGACCATCCCCTTATGTGGTTAACCCTCTATGCCCAGTGTGGAGAGGAGTACTAGGATTTAGATTGTGTTTTGGTGGAAAAGGCACTGGCACTCTAGGTCCCAGGGGGTAAGTCCTGCATCCTCAAGAGATTCCCAGGGGCACTACACATACACGTAGTATCTGAATTCTGTCAGATTGTATTTATCTAAAAACTCAAATGTGTAAAACAGAACATACTGTAATTATTGCAATGTTTTCATACTATAATTTATTTCTCATTTCATTTTTTTTTATATTTTTATCTTTTTCCTGAACTTATCCAGCCAGATTGAACTAGATGGACCTAGGTCTTTTTTTCAACCTATGTAACTATCTAACTATATAAGGTATTTCTTAAACAACTTTTGTATATTCAATGCAAATGTTTATGGTATTTACAGTATTAGGCATCAAAAACAATAAGAAGAAAATGACAGGACAGTAGTGTAGCAGGTGAAAAATGAAATCTGAACTTCTCTAGCTGAGTAAGAAAAAAATCATTGATTCAGGCACTGTAACATTTTTACTATCCTGTTGAATATTTAATTATCTTTGCTCCATAAAATCCAATCAGTTAACACATTATTGTATATGAGAGATGATATGATTGATAACCATCATGTACAATTTAATGTTTTCAGAGATAAAATGAAGTATCTCACTCCTAATTTGATTTATGAGCTTCCATAATGAGATGATGTTTTCATAAGCTATTAAGAGGGTCTGACTCTTTAACAAGTTAACGGAATACATGGCAAATATTACTAACAATGCTAATTTACAATTTAGACTAAACCCTCACAATCACTTTACAGTAGTTAAGCATTTTCCTGATCACTGTTTGGCTATAGATGATTAATTTCTATCCATAAACAATTATTACTTTCCAGAAATGCAGTTTACAGTCATGGCTTTTTACAAGTGAAGGAAACAAAGTTGTTAGTAATAACAGTAAATGCTAAACACTACACATACATATATAAACCTAAAATAATTAGTTGCTTCTTCTTCTTACAAACTTATGATGACCTTTGACACATTCAGAGAAGGAATGAATGTGTCTCATGGATTCATGTCTTTTTACATCAGTTAAAAGATGTGCTCCTCTGACCATCCGAGCGTGTCACAGCCCTGGACCAGACCCTTATCAAAGGACAATAAAACTTTCACACTGAACTGCAGCAGTATTTATGGCTAGAACAGCTTGTCCCCCTGCCATAGTGATAGTTCTGTTTCATATAACTTGTTCTTTTTTTTTTTTTTTTTTTTACTGCACTATTCTAAGTCCTGTTGTGTATAAATACGTGACTCTTCAGATTTTGTGTTATACCATGCCTGATGAAGAGACCTGAGTAGTCTCGAAAGCTTGCAATTATTACCATCTTTTCAGTTAGCCATTAAAAGGTATCAACCACTGAGGACTCTCTGTTCTTTTAAACAATTTTTTTTTTCTCTACTGGCTAACACGGTACAAAGATATATTTTACTTGCTTCTTCTAATCATGTTTATGTTAAAACGTTTAAAGAAATATTAAAGTTGTTAAAATTCATAAATCTAAAGACTATAAACATTTAGATTAAAGTTGGCTGAAATCACATATTTGATAGGAATGGCTGAAAATATAATGTGTATAAAAGCCTCCTGACTCTACCCAACAACAGCAGCTTACATTTAAAACCCCATTTTTTTGGTTCTCCTGAAAATCAAGCCATTTCTGAAGTATCTAGAAAAAGCTTCTTGCACACTGCATGATGAAAACACAGGAACTCTTAGGGGTACTTTACACACTGCGACATCGCTAGCATTGGCTAGCGATGCCGAGCGCGATAGTACCCGCCCCTGTCGCACATGCGATATGTGGTAATTGCTGCCATAGCGAACATTATCGCTACGGCAGCTTCACACACACATACCTGCTCGGCGACATTGCTGCAACTGCCGAAATATCCCTCCTTCAAGGGGGAGGGGCGTTTGGCATCACAGCGACGTCACCGCGACGTCACTAATCGGCCGGCCAATAGCAGCGGAGGGGCGGAGATGAGCGGGACATAGCATCCCGCCCACCTTCTCCCTTCCACATTGCCGGCGAGACGCAGGTAAGGAGATGTTTGTCGCTCCTGTGGGTTTAGTGAAGCAAATAGATTCGAGGTCTAGGGAAAACTATTTATAGAATTCAACAAACTTATTCCCATTAAAATGAATTTATTATAATTATTAAAATATTATAAATACAACACCATTCAGCGAACAATAGCAAAACACATAATGTCCCAAAACAGAATGATACACTGATCAATATTCTAATCACCCCTGGTCTTAAGGATCAAGCACAGGGTTTACATTCAAATGGTCAGTAAATTTTATTACAGTTCAATGTATAAACAATGTAGATTGATGTTGGACAGATGAAACATTCACCAAATCAGACAACTTTCAGGACTTTTATGATGGATTCCTCAAGGGTTGTGATACATAGATGTAAATATCACTCGGATAGTACAGTCCAAAAATACAGGTAGGTGTATATTATCCAGTCCCACTTTCAGTGAAATGAACCACCGACCATCAAATAGATTGCTATGATTTCCACCTCAATGCGTTTCCCCACATATAATGTGGTTCATCAGGAGGTTGTAGATAGAGTGCTGTCAAGCATGCAGATCCATGGTGCCATTCTAATCCAGATCAGGGGCCAAACAGCAGATTCCTGTTTTGATATTGTGCCACCGTCCTCAGAAGCTCTGTTCACCCAGAACAAGAAAAACTATCCAGCTTCACACCACAGAGTCTGACAAGCAACCTGAGGCTTCTGGATTGTTCAGCCAGAGCCAGGCGTCGGCTTGTTCAGGTTCACTGCTCTTCAGCTCTGCAGGAGTTATTTTCGGCAGACTTGTGAGCAGAACCTAAGGCTCATGCTGCTAATTACCAATTGCAACTATCTCCTCCCTATTTAAAGCATGGCTTTTTTCCAGTATGTGCTGATGATTGCGTCAACATAAGCTCCAGTGATCCCGGTCTTGGTGGTTATCCTGTTAATGGTGATCCGTGTTTCGCTTTTGAGTCTTGTGAGAGTTACCCTGTTTTACATTGTTCCCCAGTACACATATTGTTTTTCCTCTGTGTTTTGAGTGCTGTGGGTATGAGTTTACTTTCTCCCCTGTCCATATCATTTTATGAGGTTTTGTCATTGTGTTTTCTGGCCTGCCCCAAAAATGTAGAAGAGGGGGAGAAAAATCAGGGCTAGGACAGGAGTTAAGGTCACGCAAGGGGCTTGGACCTGGCTACCATCAAGCCTACCTAGAGATAATGGATAGAGCAGGGTCTCAAGTCTGAGGGCCAGCCTAGGGGCCCCTGTCCTGTCATTACATACCCGTGACAAGCTATTTCATGTGTGGGCACCTTTTGGGGTCAGTTTATGTTTTACTGAACTATAGGAAAAAGCTTTAAGATTTATAGCTTTGACTAATTACACTCATTGTTGGTTACCAGTGAATGTAAAGGTATTCCCAACTCCAAGATCCTATCCCAATATGTCTTAGGTATAGTAGTAGTAATAATAACAATAATAATAAAAAATATTATCTCCTATAATAATACCTTCAATTAGAAATGTAGTATAGTTCTCCTGATATAGCCATGTCTCTTAACTCATCTGCAGGCATTTTAGCCTAGATATCCATGGTTATGACCACGAACAACAAACTAACTAACTAACTGTCACTATATGACTGGGTGTAACCTGAAATGTCCTGCACATAAACTAAGGGGCATGACTATATCAAGAAAACTTTACTACATTTCTAATTGAAGGTATATGCTAATATTTTCGTTATTACACCTACTACATATTGGGAAAGGATCTTGGAAATGGGAATAGCCATTTAAGGTCACATAAGTGGGGGACCAGTATCCCCTTTGGCTAGTCATTCACTAAAGTTTATACCAGTATTTAAATAAAAATATCATTAAATCATATAAAAAAATGGATAAAGGAATACAGATGGAATTCCAAAAGGTCAAAATGTACAGTACCTGCAAAATAGCACCCATATATTGTACATTTATCTATTGTTTTATCTTTCATTTTTTTCCTTAAGAAAAAATCATCCTTAATACAAAATTGCGGTAGATTGGTAAGGTCATCAGAAGGTGGCAATAATCAATGTTTAGTAATTATTCTTCTTTTACTTACAAAACTTTTGTCATTACTCAGTTTTGTTGCAGTGACCATCTTGGCACGAGTGAAAACAGAAAGTGCAACAATATTGATCACTTTTCAATTAGCTTCTCGCAGAATGATGGTAAAACTGTCAGTTTGTTATTGATTGGATTTGATGAAAAATGGCAGCTTTACTATCGGTACAGGAAATAGCTCCTGCTCTGATATTTTTTTTTTTACTGATATAAGGCCATTGGTGAATATTATTTGCTTTAAAAGGAATATGTTCTTATTGTGTGAACTTCCTTTATTAAATAACGTTAGGATGGGTATAACTCACAAGGTTAAGATTTCAATCAGATTTAATGTCCATATCGTAAAATACAGGTACAGTACGAAAGTAATTGATCTCCTAAATTATGAAAGTAATTGATCTCTTAAATTGCAGTGATATAAGTGAAGGTACAAATGTGTCCACCTTCATTCTTCTGTGAATTCCATTAATGACTGAATATTATCTAGATAAAAATAATGTAATAAAAAATTGGAATATACTAGCAAAAGTATAAACAGGTTGCTTAGCCACTTGATAGCCCAAACAGATGCATTTAGCACAGACCTCTCCTTAATAAGTATCACAAAATCATTTTTTTTTAAAGCAGCTTCTCTTGTACTAAAAGTTTTTATATATATAATGACAAAGGAAAAAGTATGGAAGGACAGAAGTGTAATACCATGTTTCCCCAAAAATAAGACACTGTCATATTTTTTTCTGCTCTGAAAAATGAGCTAGTGCTTATTTTCAGGGTAGGGCTTATTCTCTGGGAAACACAGTTGGAGGAAGTTTACCCTCAAAAATGTGCTGACCCAATTCCCAGGAGAATCATACTTACCAAACCCTGGGTGTCTACATCAATCCCAGGTCCTCCTGCGATTTTCAGCTGGTGCTCCCAGCAGGTTTGCTCCACACGGTTCTCCCCTGCTCCTGGTCAACACTCAGACACATCAGATCACAAACACACACTCATACACACAGACAAAAACAATCGCATGCACACACTCACCGCTTCTGTCAATACTGATTGTATCCAGCTGGCAGAGAATCCTGTGCAGTGGAGTGTGAGGACCTGTGGTGGAACGCATAGAGGAGCTGCAGTAGAACACATCAATGTAATCTGATGTGTGTGTGTGTGTGTGTGTGTGCGATCTGGTGTGTGTGGGTGTGCGATCTGATGTGTGTGGGTGTGCGATCTGATACAGTTAGGTCCAGAAATATTTGGACAGTGACACAAGTTTTGTTATTTTAGCTGTTTACAAAAACATGTTCAGAAATACAATTATATATATAATATGGGCTGAAAGTGCACACTCCCAGCTGCAATATGAGAGTTTTCACATCCAAATCGGAGAAAGGGTTTAGGAATCATAGCTCTGTAATGCATAGCCTCCTCTTTTTCAAGGGACCAAAAGTAATTGGACAAGGGACTCTAAGGGCTGCAATTAACTCTGAAGGCGTCTCCCTCGTTAACCTGTAATCAATGAAGTAGTTAAAAGGTCTGGGGTTGATTACAGGTGTGTGGTTTTGCATTTGGAAGCTGTTGCTGTGACCAGACAACATGCGGTCTAAGGAACTCTCAATTGAGGGGAAGCAGAACATCCTGAGGCTGAAAAAAATGGAAAAAATCCATCAGAGAGATAGCAGACATGCTTGGAGTAGCAAAATCAACAGTCGGGTACATTCTGAGAAAAAAGGAATTGACTGGTGAGCTTGGGAACTCAAAAAGGCCTGGGCATCCACGGATGACAACAGTGGTGGATGATCGCCGCATACTTTCTTTGGTGAAGAAGAACCCGTTCACAACATCAACTGAAGTCCAGAACACTCTCAGTGAAGTAGGTGTATCTGTCTCTAAGTCAACAGTAAAGAGAAGACTCCATGAAAGTAAATACAAATGGTTCACATCTAGATGCAAACCATTCATCAATTCCAAAAATAGACAGGCCAGAGTTAAATTTGCTGAAAAACACCTCATGAAGCCAGCTCAGTTCTGGAAAAGTATTCTATGGACAGATGAGACAAAGATCAACCTGTACCAGAATGATGGGAAGAAAAAAGTTTGGAAAAGAAAGGGAACGGCACATGATCCAAGGCACACCACATCCTCTGTAAAACATGGTGGAGGCAACGTGATGGCATGGGCATGCATGGCTTTCAATGGCACTGGGTCACTTGTGTTTATTGATGACATAACAGCAGACAAGAGTAGCCGGATGAATTCTGAAGTGTACCGGGATATACCTTCAGCCCAGATTCAGCCAAATGCCGCAAAGTTGATCGGATGGCGCTTCATAGTACAGATGGACAATGACCCCAAGCATACAGCCAAAGCTACCCAGGAGTTCATGAGTGCAAAAAAGTGGAACATTCTGCAATGGCCAAGTCAATCACCAGATCTTAACCCAATTGAGCATGCATTTCACTTGCTCAAATCCAGACTTAAGACGGAAAGACCCACAAACAAGCAAGACCTGAAGGCTGCGGCTGTAAAGGCCTGGCAAAGCATTAAGAAGGAGGAAACCCAGAGTTTGGTGATGTCCATGGGTTCCAGACTTAAGGCAGTGATTGCCTCCAAAGGATTCGCAACAAAATATTGAAAATAAAAATATTTTGTTTGGGTTTGGTTTATTTGTCCAATTACTTTTGACCTCCTAAAATGTGGAGTGTTTGTAAAGAAATGTGTACAATTCCTACAATTTCTATCAGATATTTTTGTTCAAACCTTCAAATTAAACGTTACAATCTGCACTTGAATTCTGTTGTAGAGGTTTCATTTCAAATCCAATGTGGTGGCATGCAGAGCCCAACTCGCGAAAATTGTGTCACTGTCCAAATATTTCTGGACCTAACTGTATATATGGGTGGGGGATCTGATGTGTGTGGGTGGGGGATCTGATGTGTGTGGGTGTGTGATCTGATGTGTGTGGGTGTGTGATCTGATGTGTGTGGGTGTGTGAACTAATGCGTGTGGGTGTGCGATCTGATTTGTGTGGGTGTACAATCTGATGTGTGTTGGTGTTGGATCTGATGTGTGTGGGTGTGGGATCTTATCTGTGTGAGTCTGCAATCTGATGTGTGTGGGTGCGCAATCTGATGTGTGTGTGTGATTTGATGTGTGTGGGTGTGTGTTCCGTTCCACCGCAGGTCCTTGATACGTTCTACTGCAGACACTCCTGTTCGACATCTGGGGATTATGATTGGGGGTCTTCTGTCTTCTTTCTTGTCTCTTTTGGGGGTGTCTGCTTTCTTCAATGAAGTGTCCTGCAGTATTCTTTAACTTTTTTAGCTGCATGGACACTTTATTATTGAACCACAACTAGGGCTTATTTTTGGGGTAGGTCTTATTTTCAGGGAAACTTTGTAGAAAAAAAGTAACTATGATGCTGAAGGTGCAAAATTTAATACAGAAATCTTAAATCTTGATCCTTCAGCACAGAAAGTGTTACTTTGTGAAACGTGTTGCATGGCAATTTAATCTATTTATGCTCCTGTAATTGTGGGTGACATCATCTATTTGTGCTATCTGTGAAACTTGTGGAACCATCAGTCGCTACTGGCCGGAGCACTGAACGCACCGCATTCCTTAAAATCTGAGTCAAGAGATTTACTTTCTGCAGAAGATTTTTAATGAGAAGAACAATTATCTAAGGCAAAGTATCTTGAATATGGTGTTTTTCTCAACACGCTCCAGTGACTGGACACACAGTCATCATCCACTAAGTAATGTCATATGAGATGTCAGTGAACATCTTGTGATTGGTAAATGCTGACATATACAGGTGTCTACGTAGCTCTATTTATTTATTATGGCCAATGTAGACTGGGTTAGTTTCTTTATTTCTAACAGGCATCAGTACAAAGTACAGGAGATATATATTTTCCCAGATTAGTGTTTTATAGATATTAGTGCTTCTTTAAAATTTTAACAGTATTATTTAATTAAAAATGGATTTAACTATCTATTACCACACTCTATCTGTTCAAGCGTTGGAAAAATTAGTAACAAATACAGTATTTCTTGATTACTCTTGTTGCCAGATAAAATTATTAATATTTTCAAATATTTTTAGTGGAACTGATAAGTTTCTGAATAGGTTGTATGAGTGGAAATATATCCACATTAAATAGGAGAAGAGGGATTTAAAATGTATTCACCGGTTCTTTGGCATGTGTCACATGATCTAGCTCAGCCAATCAGCAACTTTGATAAGTAACATGTGACATACATACCAGAACTAAATAACTGTACTATATGGTATTTGGTGAATCCTGAAATATACTGCGGTATTCAAATAACCTCATGGTTCACATTTTGCCAGATAATATAAAGTGCATTTCTGGAATAACTCTTTAATATTAAAGTAACCAATATGTCCGTTTTTGTTTAAAAATGTTACTATAGGAAAGTTATTTATGCATTTTGTACCAGTTAAGATACCTCAGTGCTTCACAGTATTATTTGGGAATGCATTATTGTTTGAGAGGATCGTTTGAAATTCAAATTCTCCAGCTTAATTGAAAAGCCTCTACCTGGCTGGAAAATATACAGCATATAGAAGAGAGGGTTCACACAACCATTTTCTGAGAAAAAAACATGTAATATTCTGATCAGACTCCCATCAGAGTCTGATTCGAGGGGCATCAGCTATTCTTGGATATGGAGAAAAAAAAGGTTCTACACCTTTTTAATTCTGTCAGTCCATGAAAAATGGACCCCCTCAGATGTCATCCAAGTTTCATCTGACTTGTTTCATGGAACCAAAAGCTTGAATTTCCGATATTGATCTGATACGTGGAACAAAATCAGACATGTCTATACACAGTTTCTTAGAGTATCATAGGTATGAATGCTATTTGTGAAAATTATAAAAACAGATTGCTCCTAAGAGCATCTAGAGGTGCCCTAACTCAAGATCATTAAAACATAACTTTTATTAAACAAAAAATTGGCTAAGATTAAAAAAACAGAGAGGGATAGGATATTAATGAAATCACTTCCTCACATAAACAGCACAATTTTCCTAGAACCAACTGTTTATATGCCTTTCCGATGTAACCTTAAACATTTCTTTCCCCACTATCTGCTAATAGTACCTGTAAGAATCTGTCTCTGTTAATGGTCAGTTGGAGTGATAATGCGCTCTACAATTGTCACTACCACCAATGAGGTTTTGAACTGGATAAATGATAGGAGGTTGCACCAATGTTTTTGTTTATATGAATGAGTGACCAAGAATTGACCAACGAATGAGGCACTTTCATTCCCCAATGAGGGTGATGTGATTGGTTGACCTCCAGATTATGTCTCAACCAAGACTTTAAATGGTCTGACTTTCTCCTTTTTGAACTATTGTAGCCGTAGATCCGGATAAAGCCAATAATAGCAAAATATGTCTGGCAGGCGCTCAGCTAGGAATTTTTAATTAGCAGCTAGTGGGGTAGGAAATGTTTATGGTTACATAGTAAAGGCATATCAATTGTTGGGTCACAGCCAATTGTGCTTCCTATATGAGGAAGGGATTTAATTAATATGCCTCTCTGTTCTTTTAATTTCAGAACTGTTGAGAGAGTATCTAACTATTCGTACTCATTATACTCATAACGAGTACTGTCTAATACTCACGTATTCATTCTGAATAGCATGTGCAATGCAAATCAATGGGGAAAAACTCGCAAAGTAGTGAGTAACCCTATTGCCGTACTATTCGTGCGAGTAGCAAATAGTGTGGCATTTGGGTTACTCATTACATTGCGAGTATTCCCCATTGACTTGCATTGCACATGCTATTCAGAATGAATACGCGAGTATTAGACATTACTCATGAGTATAGTGAGTAGAGATGAGCAAACCGGTCGCGGTTCGGCTCGAGGTCGGTTCGCCGAACGGAGCTCCCGTTCGAGTTCGGTTCGTCGAACGTTCGATGAACCGAACTCGAACCAATAGGCTATAATGGGAGGCAATCACAAACACATAAAAATGCATTATAAATGTACACATACAGTTAATAAACATTGCCATAACACTTACCGGTCCCCGCGATCCCTCCTGCACTCTATCTCCTGCCGCTATTCCATCCGATGATCGCTGAATCCTCCCGGTGACCGGCACTGCCAGCAGAGATCCAGGACCTATCGTGATGTCAAAATAGCCATGTGACCAGTCACGTGGCTATTATCTCATTGGCTACAGACTGGTCACATGACTATGACGCGTCATGTAGGACCTACGAGTGCATCTCTCCGGTACACGGTGCACATTTGTGTATCGCCGTGTACCGGCGACATGCTGTAGCACACGGTTGACTCCCCATTCCGTTAGGGACCGGCTGACACAGCCGGTCATTAACGGAGATCACCGTTGCCATAGCAACGCAGTTAGCGGTGACGTCACCGTTAAACGCGGCTCCGGGAACACCGTTGCTATGGTAACGCGTCTGTCAGCGTTACCGCTGTTACCGCTAGCAGCACTGATCACTCACAGAGTGAAGGCTGCACGCTGCTTCTCGTGCAGCTTTCACGGAGTGAATGCTCCACGGGAAGCAGCATCTTCCCCCATGCAGCAGTGATGTAGCAGAGCTGCATTTGTTGAACGAGAAAGACAGAAGAGCAGGATCGTGGAGGGCTGACAGGGGGTAATAAAGATGGAGTCTCTAATGTGTCTGTGTATTTATTTCTATTAAAGTATTTTTTCTCTGTGTGGTGTCTTTTTTTAACCCTTTATTGGAGATTCTTAATGGCCGGGTCAAACGTGCCTAACATTAATAATCTCTGGCTTAATACTGGCTAGTAAAACAAAGCCAGTATTAACTCATGATTACCCAACAAGCCACCCGGCTCTAGGGCTGTTGGAAGAGTTGGATACAGCACCAGATGATGGCGCTTCTATGAGAGCCCCATTTTCTGGGACGGCTGTGGACTGAAATTCGCAGCAGAGGCGCCCAGAAACCTCGGGCTAACCTGTGCTGCGGATTCCAATCCCCAGCTGCCTAGTTGTACCTGGCTGGACACAAAAATGGGGCGAAGCCCACGTCATTTGTTTTTTAATTATTTCATGAAATAAGTGAAATAATTAAAAAAAAAACGGGCTTCCCTATATTTTTGGTTCCCAGCCGGGTACAAATAGGCAACTGGGGGTTGGAGGCAGCCCGTGGCTGCCTGCTGTACCTGGCTAGCATACAAAAATATGGCGAAGCCCACGTCATTTTTTTGGTGGGCAAAAAACTTCTGCATACAGTCCTGGATGGAGTATGCTGAGCCTTGTAGTTCTGCAGCTGCTGTCTGCTCTTCTCCATACAGACAGACAGCAGCTGCAGAACTACAAGGCTCAGCATACTCCATCCAGGACTGTATGCAGAAGTTTTTTGCCCCCTGAAAAAATTGGCATACAAAAATATGGCGAAGCTCACGTCCTTTTTTTGTAGTTTTTTGGCAAAAAAAATAAAAATGCTTCCCTGGATTTTCCATTGCCAGTGAAGGTAACACCAAGCAGTGGGGGTTAGCAGCCAGTAGCTGCTTGGATTACCCTTAGCTAGCAATACAAAAAATGCAGCGGGAGCCCATATATATTTTTTTAATTATTTATTTAAATAACTAAAAACAAAATGGGCTTCCCTGTATTTTGATTGCTGGACATCACAGTGCTGTAAAAATAAATCTTTAAAAAAATGACGTAGCGCTCCGCGGTATTTTTGATTCTCAGCGCAGATAAAGCAGACAGCTATGGGTTGCCACCCCCATCTGCCTGCCGTTACCTTGGTTGGCAATCAAAATACAGGGAAGCCCATTAATTTTTTCTATTTAAAAAATAGTTAAAAAAAAAATGACGTTGGGTCCCCCCATTTTTGATAGCCAGCTAGGGTAAAGCAGACAGCTATAGCCTGAAAACCAAAGCTGGCAGCTTTACCGTGGTTGGGGATCCAATGTGGAGGTCCCCTCAGGCTCTTTTTTATAATTATTTTATAAATATTAATAATTACACAATAAAAGTAGGGTCCCCCCCAAATTGGATCACCAGCCAAGGTAAAGCGGACAGCTGTGGTCTGGTATTCTCAGGGTGGGAAGGTCCATAGTTATTGGGCCTTCACAGCCTAAAAATAGCAGGCCGCAGGCACCCCAGACGTGGCGCATCCACTAGATGCGCCAATCCTGGCGCTTCATCCCCTGGTGAAGTGGCAAACAGGGTAATAAATCGGGTTGACACTAGCTGTAAAGTCACCTGAGATCAAGCCCAGCAGTTTGTGATGTCATGGCGTCTATTAGATACCCAACATCATAAACTGTCAGTACTAACAAAAACAAAAAATCGACAAAAGAAATTTATTTGAAAAAACAGTCCCCAAAACATTTCCTCTTTCACCAATTTATTGTAAGAAAAAAAATTAAAGGGGTCCCACGACGACTCTGGACCGTCTAGAATATGGGGGGGAGACACTCAGGGAACGTATCCCCCATTTTCTAGGAGTGCGGACCCTTCATGTGAGGAGTGTGGGTGCAATGAATCTGCACTCACTCTCCCCGGGTCCACAGCAGCAGAGTCCATGTCGTAATGGTTGCTATCAAAGCTGCAATGCCCTGCTCATGAGGTAAGGGCATGCCTAATCAGGAGAACTACTGTAGAGGAAGCTCTGCTCACTGGTATATAGGTGCTCAGAGGTAATAATAGATAAAATTATTGAGTAACCTCGGCACTCTAAATCTCCCAGACTAAGTCAGTAAGTCACAACGGATAGTAATGCAAAATCACTCTTTATTGGTCCGTATTAAGAAAAACATTTTTTTCATAAGCATATATGTTTTTGTCCAAAACAAGTTACAAATGACGTTTCGGCCTGAGCCTTCGTCAGATTGGACTTATCTGCATGTAATCATGAAAAATGACAATAATCAGTATCACATAAGAGTGAGAGAACAATAACATAAACTCGAACAATGTAGAGGTACAATTGGGATGCAGCAAAAAAATTGCAACACAGCAAGAAATGAAACACATGATACAAATGTCATAATACAGTACAAGGACAATATAGTAATGACAAATATGGGTCAGAGTAGGCTTAGACAGCTCTGGTACAAAAGAGATGTCAATCATAAAGTAACATGTGCAGTAGGTGTAGAGCTACACTATGCATGGCAGAGCTAATGGGTAGACCGACCATAGAAAAAGAACGGAGAAAAAGTGGAGAAAGAGTGGAGAAAAAGTGGAGAAAAAATGGAGAAAAAGTGGAGAAAAAAGGTAGAAAAAGTAGAGAAAAAAATGGAGAAAAAGTGGAGAAAAGGTGGAGAAAAAGTGGAGAAAAAGTGGAGAAGAAGTGGAGAAAAAGTGGAGAAAAAGTGGAGAAAAAGTGGAGAAAAAGTGGAGAAAAAATGGAGAAAAAGTGGAGAAAAAGTGGAGAAAAAGTGGAGAAAAAGTGGAGAAAAAGTGGAGACGAAGTGGAGAAGTGGAGAAGAAGTGGTGAAGAAGTGGAGAAGAAGTGTTTGTTCATGCCGATGGGAGATAAATAATTTTTTACTGGCGCTGTCATTTACTGTTACATGATCATCGGTGTACGGTGTATACCTTTGATCACATGAGCGGGGACCGGAAAAACCGTCCTGAATCATGATCTCCAGGGTCTCAGCTAGCCCTGAAACCCCGGAGATTTTCTGATTCCGGGGGGCATTATTCACTTATTTCTGCCTGCTGTTTATAAACGGCAGATCAGAATAAGGCTACATTAACACGACCGATCCATATTTGCGGTCTGCAAAAAACAGTCCGTTTTTTTTTCACGGGTGCATCCGTGTGGCATCCGTTTCCGTTCCGTAGACGGTCCGTATGTCATCTGTTTGTCATCCGTGTGCCTTCCGTTTTTTTTGTGTACTGCAAAAAAACTGAAGGAGGGAAAATACATAAATTTACCCAGGATCCATAGCTTCATCCTACATGAGGCGGTCACATGTTCACTCTAGTGCCATTTTCTACTGCTTTTCACAGCGTAGAGCACTCTGGTGATTTTCTTGTGCTTGTGCACTTCATATCAGTCTTTTCTGTCATTATAATGGCAGAAAGACACATAATGTCCCACTCTCCTGCATTTTGTAATTTTGCACCCTTTGGTGCCTTTCATGTGGCACTAAGGGGTGCTTAGCTTTGTATTTAGCCAAAAAAATGAAAAAAAAAATGATGTAGGGTTCCCTCTAGTTTTGTAGCCAGCTAGGGTAAAGAAGACGGCTGCAGCCTGCAGACTAGAGTTGAGCGCGGTTCGTGGTTCGTGGTTCTCCAGTTCGCGGCTCGAGTGATTTTGGGGCATGTTCTAGATCGAACTAGAACTCGAGCTTTTTGCAAAAGCTCGGTAGTTCTAGAAACGTTCGAGAACGGTTCTAGCAGCCAAAAAACAGCTAAATCATAGCTTGGTTTCTGCTGTAATAGTGTAAGTCACTCTGTGAATCAAACTATTATCACATTTCAGTGTATAGTGTGCGTGAACAGCGCCTTCAGATCACTGCTGTTTCTATAATGGCGATCGCCATTTTTTTTTTTTTTTTTCTTGTCTTCCTTCCCTAAGCGCGCGCGTCTTGTGGGGCGGGCCAGCATGTCAGCCAATCCCAGACACACACACAGCTAAGTGGACTTTGAGCCAGAGAAGCAACGGCATGTGTGATAGGATCTGCATGTCACATGTCCCTGCATTATAAAACCGGACATTTTCTTCACGGACGCCATTATCTGCCTTCTGCGTCTTTGGTGTCAGACATCACTGTCGCAGCTCCGTCTTCCTGAGTCCTATAGCCGATACAGCTGTATGCGCTGCATACACAGCGTTAGACAGCTTAGGGAGAGCACTTTATAGCAGTCCTTTTAAGGGCTCCAACCGGCAGGGTCAGAGAGCCATAGGTGACAGGTCCTGCAAACAGCAACAGCGTCTGTGTAGCCCAGGTCAGGGATTTCCTACCTGCATTTCACCATTAGGAGGGAATAGAAAGGCAGTCTTCCATTCCTCTACCCAGAGCACCACAATCCTGCCACTGTACCCTCTTGTCCTCTGCACACTCCAACTGATAACTAAGCCATTATACTAGCAAACACTCAGTGTACCTAGTGGCATCCTATACGTGGCTATTGGACTTTGCTATAGTCCCACTAGTGCAAAGACATTTGCAGAGCGCGTCTGCCTGCATTGCACACTACAACTCATTCTAACCAAGCCATTATACTAGCAAACACTCAGTGTACCTAGTGGCATCCTATACGTGGCTATTGGACTTTGCTATAGTCCCACTAGTGCAAAGACATTTGCAGAGCGCGTCTGCCTGCGTTGCACACTACAACTCATTCTAACCAAGCCATTATACTAGCAAACACTCAGTGTACCTAGTGGCATCCTATACGTGGCTATTGGACTTTGCTATAGTCCCACTAGTGCAAAGACATTTGCAGAGCGCGTCTGCCTGCGTTGCACACTACAACTCATTCTAACCAAGCCATTATACTAGCAAACACTCAGTGTACCTAGTGGCATCCTATACGTGGCTATTGGACTTTGCTATAGTCCCACTAGTGCAAAGACATTTGCAGAGCGCGTCTGCCTGCGTTGCACACTACAACTCATTCTAACCAAGCCATTATACTAGCAAACACTCAGTGTACCTAGTGGCATCCTATACGTGGCTATTGGACTTTGCTATAGTCCCACTAGTGCAAAGACATTTGCAGAGCGCGTCTGCCTGCGTTGCACACTACAACTCATTCTAACCAAGCCATTATACTAGCAAACACTCAGTGTACCTAGTGGCATCCTATACGTGGCTATTGGACTTTGCTATAGTCCCACTAGTGCAAAGACATTTGCAGAGCGCGTCTGCCTGCGTTGCACACTACAACTCATTCTAACCAAGCCATTATACTAGCAAACACTCAGTGTACCTAGTGGCATCCTATACGTGGCTATTGGACTTTGCTATAGTCCCACTAGTGCAAAGACATTTGCAGAGCGCGTCTGCCTGCGTTGCACACTACAACTCATTCTAACCAAGCCATTATAGTAGCAAACACTCAGTGTACCTAGTGGCATCCTATACGTGGCTATTGGACTTTGCTATAGTCCCACTAGTGCAAAGACATTTGCAGAGCGCGTCTGCCTGCGTTGCACACTACAACTCATTCTAACCAAGCCATTATACTAGCAAACACTCAGTGTACCTAGTGGCATCCTATACGTGGCTATTGGACTTTGCTATAGTCCCACTAGTGCAAAGACATTTGCAGAGCGCGTCTGCCTGCGTTGCACACTACAACTCATTCTAACCAAGCCATTATACTAGCAAACACTCAGTGTACCTAGTGGCATCCTATACGTGGCTATTGGACTTTGCTATAGTCCCACTAGTGCAAAGACATTTGCAGAGCGCGTCTGCCTGCGTTGCACACTACAACTCATTCTAACCAAGCCATTATACTAGCAAACACTCAGTGTACCTAGTGGCATCCTATACGTGGCTATTGGACTTTGCTATAGTCCCACTAGTGCAAAGACATTTGCAGAGCGCGTCTGCCTGCGTTGCACACTACAACTCATTCTAACCAAGCCATTATACTAGCAAACACTCAGTGTACCTAGTGGCATCCTATACGTGGCTATTGGACTTTGCTATAGTCCCACTAGTGCAAAGACATTTGCAGAGCGCGTCTGCCTGCGTTGCACACTACAACTCATTCTAACCAAGCCATTATACTAGCAAACACTCAGTGTACCTAGTGGCATCCTATACGTGGCTATTGGACTTTGCTATAGTCCCACTAGTGCAAAGACATTTGCAGAGCGCGTCTGCCTGCGTTGCACACTACAACTCATTCTAACCAAGCCATTATACTAGCAAACACTCAGTGTACCTAGTGGCATCCTATACGTGGCTATTGGACTTTGCTATAGTCCCACTAGTGCAAAGACATTTGCAGAGCGCGTCTGCCTGCGTTGCACACTACAACTCATTCTAACCAAGCCATTATACTAGCAAACACTCAGTGTACCTAGTGGCATCCTATACGTGGCTATTGGACTTTGCTATAGTCCCACTAGTGCAAAGACATTTGCAGAGCGCGTCTGCCTGCGTTGCACACTACAACTCATTCTAACCAAGCCATTATACTAGCAAACACTCAGTGTACCTAGTGGCATCCTATACGTGGCTATTGGACTTTGCTATAGTCCCACTAGTGCAAAGACATTTGCAGAGCGCGTCTGCCTGCATTGCACACTACAACTCATTCTAACCAAGCCATTATACTAGCAAACACTCAGTGTACCTAGTGGCATCCTATACGTGGCTATTGGACTTTGCTATAGTCCCACTAGTGCAAAGACATTTGCAGAGCGCGTCTGCCTGCGTTGCACACTACAACTCATTCTAACCAAGCCATTATACTAGCAAACACTCAGTGTACCTAGTGGCATCCTATACGTGGCTATTGGACTTTGCTATAGTCCCACTAGTGCAAAGACATTTGCAGAGCGCGTCTGCCTGCGTTGCACACTACAACTCATTCTAACCAAGCCATTATACTAGCAAACACTCAGTGTACCTAGTGGCATCCTATACGTGGCTATTGGACTTTGCTATAGTCCCACTAGTGCAAAGACATTTGCAGAGCGCGTCTGCCTGCGTTGCACACTACAACTCATTCTAACCAAGCCATTATACTAGCAAACACTCAGTGTACCTAGTGGTATCCTATACGTGGCTATTGGACTTTGCTATAGTCCCACTAGTGCAAAGACATTTGCAGAGCGCGTCTGCCTGCGTTGCACACTACAACTCATTCTAACCAAGCCATTATACTAGCAAACACTCAGTGTACCTAGTGGCATCCTATACGTGGCTATTGGACTTTGCTATAGTCCCACTAGTGCAAAGACATTTGCAGAGCGCGTCTGCCTGCGTTGCACACTACAACTCATTCTAACCAAGCCATTATACTAGCAAACACTCAGTGTACCTAGTGGCATCCTATACGTGGCTATTGGACTTTGCTATAGTCCCACTAGTGCAAAGACATTTGCAGAGCGCGTCTGCCTGCGTTGCACACTACAACTCATTCTAACCAAGCCATTATACTAGCAAACACTCAGTGTACCTAGTGGCATCCTATACGTGGCTATTGGACTTTGCTATAGTCCCACTAGTGCAAAGACATTTGCAGAGCGCGTCTGCCTGCGTTGCACACTACAACTCATTCTAACCAAGCCATTATACTAGCAAACACTCAGTGTACCTAGTGGCATCCTATACGTGGCTATTGGACTTTGCTATAGTCCCACTAGTGCAAAGACATTTGCAGAGCGCGTCTGCCTGCGTTGCACACTACAACTCATTCTAACCAAGCCATTATACTAGCAAACACTCAGTGTACCTAGTGGCATCCTATACGTGGCTATTGGACTTTGCTATAGTCCCACTAGTGCAAAGACATTTGCAGAGCGCGTCTGCCTGCGTTGCACACTACAACTCATTCTAACCAAGCCATTATACTAGCAAACACTCAGTGTACCTAGTGGCATCCTATACGTGGCTATTGGACTTTGCTATAGTCCCACTAGTGCAAAGACATTTGCAGAGCGCGTCTGCCTGCGTTGCACACTACAACTCATTCTAACCAAGCCATTATACTAGCAAACACTCAGTGTACCTAGTGGCATCCTATACGTGGCTATTGGACTTTGCTATAGTCCCACTAGTGCAAAGACATTTGCAGAGCGCGTCTGCCTGCGTTGCACACTACAACTCATTCTAACCAAGCCATTATACTAGCAAACACTCAGTGTACCTAGTGGCATCCTATACGTGGCTATTGGACTTTGCTATAGTCCCACTAGTGCAAAGACATTTGCAGAGCGCGTCTGCCTGCGTTGCACACTACAACTCATTCTAACCAAGCCATTATACTAGCAAACACTCAGTGTACCTAGTGGCATCCTATACGTGGCTATTGGACTTTGCTATAGTCCCACTAGTGCAAAGACATTTGCAGAGCGCGTCTGCCTGCGTTGCACACTACAACTCATTCTAACCAAGCCATTATACTAGCAAACACTCAGTGTACCTAGTGGCATCCTATACGTGGCTATTGGACTTTGCTATAGTCCCACTAGTGCAAAGACATTTGCAGAGCGCGTCTGCCTGCGTTGCACACTACAACTCATTCTAACCAAGCCATTATACTAGCAAACACTCAGTGTACCTAGTGGCATCCTATACGTGGCTATTGGACTTTGCTATAGTCCCACTAGTGCAAAGACATTTGCAGAGCGCGTCTGCCTGCGTTGCACACTACAACTCATTCTAACCAAGCCATTATACTAGCAAACACTCAGTGTACCTAGTGGCATCCTATACGTGGCTATTGGACTTTGCTATAGTCCCACTAGTGCAAAGACATTTGCAGAGCGCGTCTGCCTGCGTTGCACACTACAACTCATTCTAACCAAGCCATTATACTAGCAAACACTCAGTGTACCTAGTGGCATCCTATACGTGGCTATTGGACTTTGCTATAGTCCCACTAGTGCAAAGACATTTGCAGAGCGCGTCTGCCTGCGTTGCACACTACAACTCATTCTAACCAAGCCATTATACTAGCAAACACTCAGTGTACCTAGTGGCATCCTATACGTGGCTATTGGACTTTGCTATAGTCCCACTAGTGCAAAGACATTTGCAGAGCGCGTCTGCCTGCGTTGCACACTACAACTCATTCTAACCAAGCCATTATACTAGCAAACACTCAGTGTACCTAGTGGCATCCTATACGTGGCTATTGGACTTTGCTATAGTCCCACTAGTGCAAAGACATTTGCAGAGCGCGTCTGCCTGCGTTGCACACTACAACTCATTCTAACCAAGCCATTATACTAGCAAACACTCAGTGTACCTAGTGGCATCCTATACGTGGCTATTGGACTTTGCTATAGTCCCACTAGTGCAAAGACATTTGCAGAGCGCGTCTGCCTGCGTTGCACACTACAACTCATTCTAACCAAGCCATTATACTAGCAAACACTCAGTGTACCTAGTGGCATCCTATACGTGGCTATTGGACTTTGCTATAGTCCCACTAGTGCAAAGACATTTGCAGAGCGCGTCTGCCTGCGTTGCACACTACAACTCATTCTAACCAAGCCATTATACTAGCAAACACTCAGTGTACCTAGTGGCATCCTATACGTGGCTATTGGACTTTGCTATAGTCCCACTAGTGCAAAGACATTTGCAGAGCGCGTCTGCCTGCGTTGCACACTACAACTCATTCTAACCAAGCCATTATACTAGCAAACACTCAGTGTACCTAGTGGCATCCTATACGTGGCTATTGGACTTTGCTATAGTCCCACTAGTGCAAAGACATTTGCAGAGCGCGTCTGCCTGCGTTGCACACTACAACTCATTCTAACCAAGCCATTATACTAGCAAACACTCAGTGTACCTAGTGGCATCCTATACGTGGCTATTGGACTTTGCTATAGTCCCACTAGTGCAAAGACATTTGCAGAGCGCGTCTGCCTGCGTTGCACACTACAACTCATTCTAACCAAGCCATTATACTAGCAAACACTCAGTGTACCTAGTGGCATCCTATACGTGGCTATTGGACTTTGCTATAGTCCCACTAGTGCAAAGACATTTGCAGAGCGCGTCTGCCTGCGTTGCACACTACAACTCATTCTAACCAAGCCATTATACTAGCAAACACTCAGTGTACCTAGTGGCATCCTATACGTGGCTATTGGACTTTGCTATAGTCCCACTAGTGCAAAGACATTTGCAGAGCGCGTCTGCCTGCGTTGCACACTACAACTCATTCTAACCAAGCCATTATACTAGCAAACACTCAGTGTACCTAGTGGCATCCTATACGTGGCTATTTGACTTTGCTATAGTCCCACTAGTGCAAAGACATTTGCAGAGCGCGTCTGCCTGCGTTGCACACTACAACTCATTCTAACCAAGCCATTATACTAGCAAACACTCAGTGTACCTAGTGGCATCCTATACGTGGCTATTGGACTTTGCTATAGTCCCACTAGTGCAAAGACATTTGCAGAGCGCGTCTGCCTGCGTTGCACACTACAACTCATTCTAACCAAGCCATTATACTAGCAAACACTCAGTGTACCTAGTGGCATCCTATACGTGGCTATTGGACTTTGCTATAGTCCCACTAGTGCAAAGACATTTGCAGAGCGCGTCTGCCTGCGTTGCACACTACAACTCATTCTAACCAAGCCATTATACTAGCAAACACTCAGTGTACCTAGTGGCATCCTATACGTGGCTATTGGACTTTGCTATAGTCCCACTAGTGCAAAGACATTTGCAGAGCGCGTCTGCCTGCGTTGCACACTACAACTCATTCTAACCAAGCCATTATAGTAGCAAACACTCAGTGTACCTAGTGGCATCCTATACGTGGCTATTGGACTTTGCTATAGTCCCACTAGTGCAAAGACATTTGCAGAGCGCGTCTGCCTGCGTTGCACACTACAACTCATTCTAACCAAGCCATTATACTAGCAAACACTCAGTGTACCTAGTGGCATCCTATACGTGGCTATTGGACTTTGCTATAGTCCCACTAGTGCAAAGACATTTGCAGAGCGCGTCTGCCTGCGTTGCACACTACAACTCATTCTAACCAAGCCATTATACTAGCAAACACTCAGTGTACCTAGTGGCATCCTATACGTGGCTATTGGACTTTGCTATAGTCCCACTAGTGCAAAGACATTTGCAGAGCGCGTCTGCCTGCGTTGCACACTACAACTCATTCTAACCAAGCCATTATACTAGCAAACACTCAGTGTACCTAGTGGCATCCTATACGTGGCTATTGGACTTTGCTATAGTCCCACTAGTGCAAAGACATTTGCAGAGCGCGTCTGCCTGCGTTGCACACTACAACTCATTCTAACCAAGCCATTATACTAGCAAACACTCAGTGTACCTAGTGGCATCCTATACGTGGCTATTGGACTTTGCTATAGTCCCACTAGTACAAAGACATTTGCAGAGCGCGTCTGCCTGCGTTGCACACTACAACTCATTCTAACCAAGCCATTATACTAGCAAACACTCAGTGTACCTAGTGGCATCCTATACGTGGCTATTGGACTTTGCTATAGTCCCACTAGTGCAAAGACATTTGCAGAGCGCGTCTGCCTGCGTTGCACACTACAACTCATTCTAACCAAGCCATTATACTAGCAAACACTCAGTGTACCTAGTGGCATCCTATACGTGGCTATTGGACTTTGCTATAGTCCCACTAGTGCAAAGACATTTGCAGAGCGCGTCTGCCTGCGTTGCACACTACAACTCATTCTAACCAAGCCATTATACTAGCAAACACTCAGTGTACCTAGTGGCATCCTATACGTGGCTATTGGACTTTGCTATAGTCCCACTAGTGCAAAGACATTTGCAGCACGTCTGCCTGCGTTGCACACTCCAACTAATTATAACTAAGTTGCATTGTCAGGGATATTTATTCTTTATTATTCTGCTGTTAATAAAGCTAGACCACCACTGCAATCTTCACCACCTCTCAATTTTTACTACCACATTTTCAGTCCACAATCTTGTCGCAATCAACATGAGTGGCAAAATGACAGATGCTGGTGGAAAGGGGAAGAGGCGTGGTGGAAAAGGCAAAAAAGGTTTTGTCCGTGGGGAAGGTGGCAAAGCTCCATTATCATCTGCTGAAGATAGACCATCTACCAGCAAAAGTAAGATGTCTACTACTTACCGTGGACAATCCGATGTGCTCCCTTTTTTACGGACACGAACAACAGGAAGAAAGGTAGATGATGGGCAAAAAAGGAAAATGCTTGAATGGATCTCAAGTGGTCCAACAAGTGCCCTCTCAGCCACTTCAAGTACCGCATCCAAAAAACACCAGTCCTCTGAGTTGTCATCCCAATCACACTTGATTTCTCCCAGCTCTGAAGTCTCCATCAGCCCTGCACAGTATGGTGGAACTGAGATGGCTGAGTCTGCAGAGCTGTTCAGTCACACTATAGCCTGGGAATCAGAGGTCTGCTCCCAAGCTACAGTGAGTACAGAACAGGAAATGGTCTGCAGTGATGCCCAGAACCTTTGTGACTCAGATTCAGGCCGTGAGGACCAAGTTTCTGAGCATAATGTTGACCCTTTGTCACAAACTGTAACACCTGTGGTTATAGACAATGAGGAACATACTGATGAAGATGAGACGCAGATACCCGATTGGGATGACAACTTAAATATTCCGTCAGGGCAAGAAGAGGCTCGGTCTGAGGGGGAGGGGAGTGCAAACACAACAATTGATGATGACGTTCTAGATCCCACCTACTGTCAACCCCCAGTCAGGCACTCGAGGAGGTCAACAGAGGCGGTGGAGGAGGATGCAACCGACGACGAAGTTACCTTGCGCCTTCCTGGACAGAGTCGGAGCACTGGTAGCACGTCTACAACTGCATCCTCAGCCACCACTCTGCCTATGAGCATTATTCGGGGTGGATCAACAGGTCGCATGGCCTCTAAGCCTTGCCTAGCCTGGTCCTTTTTTCACATCGAAAAAGATCGCCCAACTCATGTGATATGTAACATTTGTCATGATTCTCTTAGTAGAGGTCAAAAGCTCAGCAGTTTGACAACTTCTTCCATGAATCGTCACATGAATAAATATCATAAGTCCCGGTGGGAAGCTCACCGTGCTGCAATGCGGCCTAGCGGAGCGAACCATCCACCGCCCGCCCCTTCCACTGCATCCGCGCGCTCTTCATCTTCTAGGACTGTGGGGACAGCTGCCACACCTGTTTTTCCACGCAAAACTTCCACCACTGTAACCGCAACAGGCAGTTTGCTTGTAAGGTCGTCAGTTGGTTTGGAAGGGGAAACAAGTGAGTGTGTACAGCTCTCTCAGACATCGATAGCACCAACGTTGGATGAAGGCAACATCATGTCTCCGCCTGCACTTTCCTCACAAACCTGCATTTTTCCAGGGACACCCTACTCAACACCGTCTACACACAGCAGCCAGATCTCTGTCCCTCAGATGTGGTCAAATAAAAGGCCACTTCCTCCGACCCATGACAAAGCTAAGAGGTTGACTCTATCCCTCTGTAAGCTGTTGGCTACCGAAATGCTGCCTTTCCGCCTAGTGGACACACAGGATTTTAGAGACCTTATGTCTGTCGCTGTGCCCCAGTACCAGATGCCTAGTCGCCACTACTTCTCTAAGAAAGGTGTGCCCGCGCTACACCAGCATGTCGCACACAACATCACCGCTTCCTTGAGAAACTCTGTGTGTGAACGGGTGCATTTCACCACCGATACTTGGACCAGTAAGCATGGACAGGGACGTTACATGTCGCTGACTGGGCACTGGGTAACTATGGTGATAGATGGTGAAGGGTCTGCTGCACAAGTCTTGCCGTCCCCACGACTTGTGTGTCAATCCTCTGTCTGTCCAAGTTCCGCCACTGCTTCTGCATCCTCCACCTCATCTGGGTCCTCCACCTCCGCCCCAAGCCTGCCTGGTCAGGCCACCAGCGTTCTCACTGCGCAGAAGGAATCACGCACCCCTCATTACTATGCTGGCAGCAGAGCGCAACGGCATCAGGCGGTCTTTAGCTTGACATGTCTTGGTAATAAGAGTCACACAGCTGAGGAGTTGTGGTCAGCTTTGCGGTCCGAGTTTAATAAATGGTTGTCTCCACTCAAACTGCAGCCTGGTAAGGCCGTGTGCGACAATGCTGCAAACCTGGGTGCGGCACTTCGCCTGGGCAAGGTGACACACGTACCTTGTATGGCTCACGTGTTGAACCTTGTCGTGCAGCAATTTTTAACACACTATCCCGGCCTAGATGGCCTTCTGAACAGGGCACGAAAACTGTCAGCTCACTTCCGCCGTTCAAGCGCCGCAGCAGAGCGACTTGCATCGCTCCAGAAGTCTTTCGGCCTGCCGGTTCATCGCCTGAAATGCGATGTGGCGACACGCTGGAATTCAACTCTCCACATGTTACAGCGACTGTGGCAGCACCGCAGAGCCCTGGTGCAATACGTCATGACGTATAGCCTGGGCCAACGAGATGCAGAGGTGGGGCAGATCACCCTGATGGAGTGGTCTCAGATCAAGGACCTATGCACCCTTCTGCACAGTTTCGACATGGCGACGAATATGTTTAGCGCTGACAATGCCATTATCAGCATGACGATTCCAGTCATTTACATGCTGGAGCACACGCTAAACACTATTCGGAGTCAGGGGGTGGGACAACATGAAGGGGAGGAACTACAGGAGGATTCATATGCGCAAGGGACAACAACATCACGAAGGTCCAGACGTTCATCATCACCAACGCAGCAGGCATGGGACCATGGGGGACAGGGATCGACAAGGGCGCATAGTAGCAGGCGAAATGTTGAGCAAGGTGCAGGAGAACATGAAGAAATGGAGGACGAACTGTCCATGGACATGGAAGACTCAGCGGATGAGGGAGACCTTGGTCAAATTTCAGTTGAAAGAGGTTGGGGTCAGATGTCAGAGGAAGAAAGAACGGGTAGCACCTCTATGCCACAAACACAGCATGGACTTGGTCCGCATGGCTGCGCAAGACACATGAGTGCCTTTTTGTTGCACTACCTCCAACATGACAGTCGTATTGTCAAAATTAGAAGTGATGATGACTACTGGATTGCCACACTATTAGATCCCCGGTACAAGTCCAAATTTTGTGACATAATTCCAGCCATAGAAAGGGACGCACGTATGCAGGAGTATCAGCAGAAGCTGTTACTAGATCTTAGCTCGGCTTTTCCACCAAACAACCGTGCAGGTGCAGGGAGTGAATCTCCCAGTTGTAACTTGACAAACATGGGACGGTCTCGTCATCTTCAACAGTCTACCCGTACCAGTAGGACCTTTTCTGGTGCCGGTAACAGCAATTTTATGGAATCTTTTCATAATTTTTTTAGACCCTCTTTTGCAAGGCCACCAGAGACAACAAGTCTGACACATAGTCAACGGCTGGAGAGGATGATACAGGAGTATCTCCAAATGAACATCGATGCCATGACTGTGCAACTGGAGCCTTGCTCCTTTTGGGCTTCAAACCTACAAAAATGGCCAGAGCTCGCAACTTACGCCTTGGAGATTTTGTCGTGTCCAGCTGCCAGCGTTGTCTCTGAACGTGTATTCAGTGCTGCTGGGTGTGTGCTGACAGATAAGCGCACGCGTCTGTCCAGTGACAATGTGGACAGACTGACGTTCATCAAAATGAACAAGTCATGGATCCAGAAGGAATTTACTACCCCTGTGTCATCCTGGGGAGAGTAAATGCTTGTGGATTTGGAATGTGCTTGATGCAAATCAAAACATCCTGTTTGCAACTAGGGCCCAAGTGCTGCCACTGATGGGGTGGGTGTCTGTGTGGCCCAATTTTTGGAAAAAATGGAGACTCCGCTTGGAGTAACCCTTGCTTGCTGTGTTTTTAAAAGAAGCCAAGATGAACAGAGCTGGGATCAGGAAAGACTTTGCTACCTACCCCGGTGTCATCCTGGGGACGGCTAAGAATAGCGTATTTTTGAATGTGCTTGATGCAAATCAAAACATCCTGTTTGCAACTAGGGCCCAAGTGCTGCCACTGATGGGGTGGGTGTCTGTGTGGCCCAATTTTTGGAAAAAAGGGAGACTCCGCTTGGAGTAACCCTTGCTTACATTGTTTTTAAAAGAAGCCAAGATGAACAAGTCATGGGTCAGCAAAGACTTTGCTACCTACCCCGGTGTCATCCTGGGGACGGCTAAGAATAGCGTATTTTTGAATGTGCTTGATGCAAATCAAAACATCCTGTTTGCAACTAGGGCCCAAGTGCTGCCACTGATGGGGTGGGTGTCTGTGTGGCCCAATTTTTGGAAAAAAGGGAGACTCCGCTTGGAGTAACCCTTGCTTACATTGTTTTTAAAAGAAGCCAAGATGAACAAGTCATGGGTCAGCAAAGACTTTGCTACCTACCCCAGTGTCATCCTGGGGACGGCTAAGAATAGCGTATTTTTGAATGTGCTTGATGCAAATCAAAACATCCTGTTTGCAACTAGGGCCCAAGTGCTGCCACTGATGGGGTGGGTGTCTGTGTGGCCCAATTTTTGGAAAAAAGGGAGACTCCGCTTGGAGTAACCCTTGCTTGCTGTGTTTTTAAAAGAAGCCAAGATGAACAGAGCTGGGATCAGGAAAGACTTTGCTACCTACCCCGGTGTCATCCTGTGGACGGCTAAGAATAGCGTATTTTTGAATGTGCTTGATGCAAATCAAAACATCCTGTTTGCAACTAGGGCCCAAGTGCTGCCACTGATGGGGTGGGTGTCTGTGTGGCCCAATTTTTGGAAAAAAGGGAGACTCCGCTTGGAGTAACCCTTGCTTGCTGTGTTTTTAAAAGAAGCCAAGATGAACAGAGCTGGGATCAGGAAAGACTTTGCTACCTACCCCGGTGTCATCCTGGGGACGGCTAAGAATAGCGTATTTTTGAATGTGCTTGATGCAAATCAAAACATCCTGTTTGCAACTAGGGCCCAAGTGCTGCCACTGATGGGGTGGGTGTCTGTGTGGCCCAATTTTTGGAAAAAAGGGAGACTCCGCTTGGAGTAACCCTTGCTTGCTGTGTTTTTAAAAGAAGCCAAGATGAACAGAGCTGGGATCAGGAAAGACTTTGCTACCTACCCCGGTGTCATCCTGTGGACGGCTAAGAATAGCGTATTTTTGAATGTGCTTGATGCAAATCAAAACATCCTGTTTGCAACTAGGGCCCAAGTGCTGCCACTGATGGGGTGGGTGTCTGTGTGGCCCAATTTTTGGAAAAAAGGGAGACTCCGCTTGGAGTAACCCTTGCTTACATTGTTTTTAAAAGAAGCCAAGATGAACAAGTCATGGGTCAGCAAAGACTTTGCTACCTACCCCGGTGTCATCCTGGGGACGGCTAAGAATAGCGTATTTTTGAATGTGCTTGATGCAAATCAAAACATCCTGTTTGCAACTAGGGCCCAAGTGCTGCCACTGATGGGGTGGGTGTCTGTGTGGCCCAATTTTTGGAAAAAAGGGAGACTCCGCTTGGAGTAACCCTTGCTTGCTGTGTTTTTAAAAGAAGCCAAGATGAACAGAGCTGGGATCAGGAAAGACTTTGCTACCTACCCCGGTGTCATCCTGTGGACGGCTAAGAATAGCGTATTTTTGAATGTGCTTGATGCAAATCAAAACATCCTGTTTGCAACTAGGGCCCAAGTGCTGCCACTGATGGGGTGGGTGTCTGTGTGGCCCAATTTTTGGAAAAAAGGGAGACTCCGCTTGGAGTAACCCTTGCTTACATTGTTTTTAAAAGAAGCCAAGATGAACAAGTCATGGGTCAGCAAAGACTTTGCTACCTACCCCGGTGTCATCCTGGGGACGGCTAAGAATAGCGTATTTTTGAATGTGCTTGATGCAAATCAAAACATCCTGTTTGCAACTAGGGCCCAAGTGCTGCCACTGATGGGGTGGGTGTCTGTGTGGCCCAATTTTTGGAAAAAAGGGAGACTCCGCTTGGAGTAACCCTTGCTTACATTGTTTTTAAAAGAAGCCAAGATGAACAAGTCATGGGTCAGCAAAGACTTTGCTACCTACCCCGGTGTCATCCTGGGGACGGCTAAGAATAGCGTATTTTTGAATGTGCTTGATGCAAATCAAAACATCCTGTTTGCAACTAGGGCCCAAGTGCTGCCACTGATGGGGTGGGTGTCTGTGTGGCCCAATTTTTGGAAAAAAGGGAGACTCCGCTTGGAGTAACCCTTGCTTGCTGTGTTTTTAAAAGAAGCCAAGATGAACAGAGCTGGGATCAGGAAAGACTTTGCTACCTACCCCGGTGTCATCCTGTGGACGGCTAAGAATAGCGTATTTTTGAATGTGCTTGATGCAAATCAAAACATCCTGTTTGCAACTAGGGCCCAAGTGCTGCCACTGATGGGGTGGGTGTCTGTGTGGCCCAATTTTTGGAAAAAAGGGAGACTCCGCTTGGAGTAACCCTTGCTTGCTGTGTTTTTAAAAGAAGCCAAGATGAACAGAGCTGGGATCAGGAAAGACTTTGCTACCTACCCCGGTGTCATCCTGGGGACGGTTAAGAATAGCGTATTTTTGAATGTGCTTGATGCAAATCTAGCTGTGAAGTGTACAACTGGGGCCCAAGTGCTGCCACTGAAGGGGTGGGTGTGTGTGGGGCCCAATTTTTGGAAAAAAGGGAGACTCCGCTTGGAGTAACCCTTGCTTGCTGTGTTTTTAAAAGAAGCCAAGATGAACAGAGCTGGGATCAGGAAAGACTTTGCTACCTACCCCGGTGTCATCCTGGGGACGGATAAGAATGGCGTATTTTTGAATGTGCTTGATGCAAATCTAGCTGTGAAGTGTACAACTGGGGCACAACTGCTGCCACTGAAGGGGTGGGTGTGTGGGGCCCAATTTTTGGAAAAAAGGGAGACTCCGCTTGGAGTCACCTTGCGGTGTTTTACATGACTTTAGAAGGGCGTGCCATGCCTATATCTGTGTGTCCTCCTCTTTTTCCTTGTCCAGCTGTTTTGTTTTCGCATGAGTACATGTCCTTGTCACTTTCCCATGTGTTTGTGTTGTGTTGTGAGTTGTTTGTCACCTTTTGGACACCTTTGAGGGTGTTTTCTAGGTGTTTTACTGTGTTTGTGATTGCCTGCCATTGTTTCCTATGGGCTCGAGTTCGGTTCGTCGAACGTTCGACGAGCCGAACTCGAGCCAGACCCCCCGTTCGGCGAACCGCCTCGAGCCGAACCGGGACCGGTTCGCTCATCTCTACTGCAGACCACAGCTGGCAGCTTCACCTTGGCTGGTAATCCAAAACTGAGGGCACCCCACGCTGTTATTTTAAATTAATTAAATAATTTTTAAAAAAAACACGTAGGGGTCCCCCCAAAATTGGATCACCAGCCAAGGTAAAGCAGACAGCTGGGGTCTGATATTCTCAGACTAGGGAGGTCCATGGTTATTAAACTCTCCCCAGCCTATAAATAGCAGGTCGCAGCCGCCCTAGAAGTGGCGCATCCATTAGATGTGCCAATCCTGGTGCTTCGCCCCAGCTCATCCCGCGCCCTGGTGCGGTGGCAAATGGGGTAATATATGGGGTTAATACCAGATGTGTAATGTCACCTGGCATCAAGCCCTGGGGTTGGTGAGGTCAGGCGTCTATCAGATACCCGACATCACCAACCCAGTCAGTAATAAAAAAAAATAGACGACAAACACATTTTTATTTGAAAAAACACTCCCCAAAACATTCCCTCTTTAACCAATTTATTAGAAAGAAAAACAAATCCAGGTCTGGTGTAATCCAAGGGGTTGCCATGACGATCCACACTGTCCCAGTCAATGAAGAGCAGGATGTTCCCCATTGGCTGGGAGAGCAATGCAGTGACCTGAGCTAACATCAATAGGTCAGCCCAGGTCACTGCAGGGCATGACAAGTGCTGCTGTCAGCGAGGTACATTACCTGCGCTGATCTCCAGCACACTGACAGCACCTGTCACTGAGTTCAATGACCGCCGCCTTCACAGCCAAGTATCGCGAGAGGTCCGTGACGTCACCGCTAGTCAGTCTCGGGTCGGAAGCGAGAGAAGGTGATGTGACAAGCGGCAACCATGGAGGACAGTGACAGCGCTGAGGTCGGGATGGCGGGACTTCATCACCGCAGGTAAGCCGAGCGGGACCATGTGTGCAGAGTGTGTGTGTGTGTGTGTGTGTGTATGTATGTGTACATGCCGCGGGCAGGAGGGGGCGGAGCGAGCTGAGCGGGGAAGTGTGGGCTTCCTGCACGTAACTAGGATAAACATCGGGTTACTAACCAAAGCGCTTTGCTTGGATACCCGATGTTTATCTTGCTTACCAGCTTGTGGCAGGCTGCCAGCGATGGCTCCTGCACACTGTAGCTGTAAAAAGCCCTGCTTTTTGCTGCTAGAACCGTTCTCGAACGTATCTAGAACTATCGAATTTTAGCAAAAAAGCTCGAGTTCTAGTTTGATCTAGAACAGCCCCAAAATCACTCGAACCGCGAGTTGGAGAACCGCGAACCGCGCTCAACTCTAATAGTGAGTATGAATAGTTAGATACTCACTCAACTCAAAATCTTAGTCATTTATTTGTTTAATTAAAGTTATGTTTTAATGATCTTGAGTTGGGGTACTTCTAGTTGCTCTTAGGAGCAATCTGTGTTTATAGTTAATTTAACCCTATATTGATCGAGGAATTTTTTGATGTTTTTTTGGTCCTATTTGTGAAAACCACTCATAGCCCTTGGACAAGCATATCGGTCTTGTGCAGAAGCTCTAAGACAATGAGAATCCAAAGAACTAGGCACTTATATCAATATGAGATAGTCGGAAATTTATTACAATCCAAAAGGGATTGTACAAAGTTTCAATCAGTATCTCTGATCGTTATCAGGTATCAGATGTTTTATGTTTTTTGCAGAGAAACATGGACAAAGTTGTGATAACGTGCCATAGGAGAAACAAAGCATTCCTACAGTGGTGAAAGTGCTCTCACAAAATTCAATTCTCTGGGTATTGATCCGATTATATCTAATTACAGACATAGTATCACTTACAAGAAAAATAAAGGGGTATATGGAGATTCAATACTGAAGTGTGTACAAGCTAGTAATATTAAATTTGCTAAGCACAAAAATATTTCTTTAAACTATATTCTTATTTGTCTTATATTTTATATTAAACGTGTAAACAATCCTATCCTTTAAAACTACCAGCACAAAGAAAAAGTGGCAGAAACATCCCACCTAAAAATAAGATAAAGCTCAAGTATATGAAATATTGTGCCTGAAGACAAAATACACAAGAATAAAATCATACAAAATAAATTGTTATATACAGATCAAAAATCCCAAAAGCTTCGAGGGACTTTTTTTCTTCTTATCAGATTTATTGCAGCCTTTTCCTCACAATTGCAAGTGGGAAATATTTTGGTCCCTAAGTATTGAGATAATGTTCCATTTTGTTCCAGATGAATATGACATTTTTTATGTTCTGTTTTGTAAGCCTTATTTCCAGCTGTGATTTTATTGTGCTTATATGCCACTAGAGGACATTGTTTGGCTTCAAATGTTCTGTGCGAACAGGGAAAAAACACAGCCGCTTACAGGGAGTGTCAGTATCTACAGGCACAGCTCATTGTAATTAGCAAATATTGAATGTTTTGTGCTCAAGTGAAATGTCATTTTGTATGGGCATTCCAAATTACATTTGCACCATTAGTCATACATGTTTGGATACATTGTAATCAGCAACGCTATTCTTTATTTGCAATTCCCTGGTGATTGTGGCCTGTTGTTTTATGCGACATAATACTAGTCATCGTAATATTCCTTTAATTATCCTCAAAGGACATTGTAGTGTGTTAAAGTATTTAAAAAAGTTGCAATAAACAATGTATTTGAAAAATTATGATCGTATAACATGAGTATGTCTCATGAGAGCCATCATTTTATTCATATGCATTTTTTTATTTTGTGATTATTTTCATATTGTATATACCAGCATATTTTGTTACATGTCATATTAAATGCTTAAAGGGATTGTCCATTTTATATTATTTTAACAAAAGCAATACATGTTATATGTTTTTGTATCATTAACATGTTATTATTAGTGATGAGCATGCACTATCATGCCCGGGTGCTTGGTACTTGTAACGAGCAGTTGTTGGGGGCATGCGGAGTAGAATTTCAATATTTGAAGATGATACTAAACTCTGCAGTGTAATCAATACAAAGGAGGATAATTTTATATTACAGGGAGATTTATGTAAATTGGAGGATTGGGCTGAGAAGTGGCAATTGAAGTTTAATGTAGATAAATGTAAGGTCATGCACTTGGGTAGAGGAAATAACATTTATGATTATGTACTTAATTGTAGAACACTGGGTAAAACAGACACAGAAAAAGACTTGGGTGTATGGGTGGATGGTAAACTTCACTTTAGTGGACAGTGTCAGGCAACTGCTGCCAGGACTAATAAAATAATGGGATGTATGAAAAGAGGTAAAAGTGTTCATGAAAAAAATATAGTTCTACCTCTGTACAAGTCACTAGTGCGACCGCACTTAGAATACTGTGTACAATTCTGGTCACCGATATATAAGAAGGACATAGCTGAACTGGAGAGGGTGCAGAGAAGAGCGACCAAGATTATTAGAGGAATGGGTGGGCTGCAATACCAAGACAGGTTATTAAACTTGGGGTTATTTAGTTTGGAAAAACGAAGGCTTAGGGGGGATCTAATCACAATGTATAAATATATGAGGGGACAGTACAGAGACCTTTCCAAAGATCTTTTTACACCTAGGCCTGCGACTGGAACACGGGGGCATCCGCTACGTCTTGAGGAAAGAAGGTTTAATCATAATCACAGACGAGGATTCTTTACTGTACGAGCAGTGAGACTATGGAACTCTCTGCCACATGATGTTGTAATGAGTGATTCACTACTAACATTTAAGCAGAGCCTGGATGCCTTTCTTGAAAAATTTAATATTACCAGTTATGTATATTAGATTTTATGACAGGGTATTGATCCAGGGAACTAGTCTGATTGCCGGATGTGGAGTCAGGAAGGAAATTTTTTCCCCATTGGAAATTGTTTGCCACATTGGGGGTTTTTTTTTTGCCTTCCTCTGATTCAACATGTTAGGCTACGGGTTGAACTAGATGGACTTAGAGTCTCCCTTCAACCTTAAAAACTATGATACTATGATACTATGATACTATGCTCGGATATGCGAGATTCGAGTAACCAAGTATAATGGAAATCAATGGGGAAAATAAGCATTTTTCCAGATTTTTAAGAAAAATGCTTGAGTCCCACAATGACTTCCATTATACTCAAGTCACGCCCATACACACCTGTTTGTTATGCGAACCAAGCACTCAAGCATGGTAGCGCTCGCTCATCATTATGTATTATTTATTATTAATTACAGGCTCTGTCTCTGTTAGTGCAGCCTTTCTCAGGCTGAACAGCAAACCTATTCACAAAATGGCAGTTCATGAGGAGCATGTGAACAGACCTGTCCAATAGACTCCTCCATTTAAAAAACCAAGCTATTTCTTTAAGCTAACATGTCTGCAGCTTCTTTTACTCCAATCAGACATCCTTTATGTTAAGTCATTGTAATACTGAATAAACCCAACAATTATAGCAATCCAGGTTTTCTAGGTTACCATCCTACCATCATTGATTGACGAGTCACTTTTCTCTAATAAACCTACTACCCTTTTCCAGATCTTGTACAAGAATCATAAATCAAGAATAATGTGAAATACGCAGAGCGCGTCTAAAGCCGGCAAGCAAACACCCGACACTGTGCATGGAATCTCTAACCTGGCTCAAGTACAATGCGGAACCAAAGACCAAACAGAGAGGACTTATTTGTATGGTGCACCCAGCTAAGAAGGCTGCACGAATGAGAAGCGCACAAGCGTGGGATTTCTAGGCAGTAACGGTGACATCACTCATGTATATACATAGTATCATGCCCACAGGGTGAAGCAACACCTAGGGGACTAGACCCTCTGCTCATTTACATAGGGAACACATAAGTTCTAAAAAAAATGTATGCATTCATTTTACACAATATTACAACACAGAGATGGGTAGGAAGGGGTTTATAGGCCACACATCACCCTGTTTATAGGTTAGAACATATATGAGACCTGACAGTTTCCCTTTATCATAGATAACAGTTTGGGTGTAAAAACCTGTTGACAAGTTAAATTGGAAATGGCTGTTAGACTGGTTTGGACATATGATCCTCTTTAAGTAGTCATTTTGTTGTCAGTAGAACTTAACTAGCAAGTGCAGAAGGGTAACCTAGATTACTTTTATACGTGTAAGTGGTACAAAGTGATGTCATAAAAATATTTGCCAAATTAAATTACGTAACTTTACCTGAGATCACTCAGTCCATTGAGGTCAGCTGAGGTCAGGTTACCTGCGATCATAGGTGGAGGACCTTGGGAAGCTCCAGTTGTGACCGCAAATAATCCGAGTGACATCACCGCTCGGCTCATTCTCTGAATGAACCTTAAAATATGCAGTCATGTTTTATGGCCATGTGCTGTCACTTCAGATACAGCAGAGTTAGAATCAACGTAGGACCTTGTGTGGATTACGTCGAACCTAGGTGTTTTGGTGGTTAATAAAGGGGTGAAAGAGAGTATTTTGTGTATCTGATATAAAGATTTTTTTGGATATTTGTGCATATTTTAACTTACAGATTAGTAATGGGGGGGTCTCATAGGTGCCTCCCATTACTAATCTAGGGCTTAGTAGCAGCTGTAAACTGTCATTTACTCCTTATTATCCCAATTGCCATCGCACCAGGGCAATCAGGATGAGCAGGGTAAAATTCCGGGTTTGTCGCTTCTAATAGATACAACAATGCTGGCTAGCTGCAGGCTGCTTTTTTTAGGCTAGGGAGCTGAATAAGCATGGGTCTCCCCAGCCTTAGAAAAACAGCCCCTAGCTGTCGGGCTTTATTATGGCTGGGTATCAAAATTGGAGGGGACTGCACGCCGTTTTTTAAAATGATTTATTCCAATTCTTTTTTTTTTTTTAAATGCTGCATTTGGTTCCTTTTATTTTGATACACAGCCAAGATAAGCACACGGTTGGTGACTGCAGCCTTTAACCATATGCTTTATCTGTGTTGTGTATCATAATAGAGGGTGACCCTAAGCACATTTTTTTCATTTATTTATTTTTACACAATGATAGAGTTGCAAAAAGCACCTGTGATTCCAAGCAGTCAGACACACTGTCACGCAGGGTGTGGGTGTGTCTGATTGTAATCAATCAGAGATGCGGGGACTGCCATTGGGTGGGAAGCAGTTACAGTAGGGCCGTAGAGTTAGTATGTGTAGTACGCCTGCTTTATTCTTACTTTCTTTATCTTTCCTTTATTTATTTTTTTAATTACCCAAGTTACGTGACCTGGATCATTACCCAAGTTCCCTGAGAACTCCGGACCCTAGCTCAGCACTCAGGTTCTTTTGGACCGGCGCAAATCTGGATTTTCAAAATCTGAGTCCACCCATTATATATGTGTTTCACATCTATCTATCTAAATCTGTTTATCTATCTAGCTATCTATCTATCTATCTATCTTTCTACCTATCTAGCTATTTTTCTAGCTTTTGACTGTATATAAAACTCCATGTTAAAATCACATATCAGTGTGCTGTCCGTCAGCTGTCTGTCTGCAGTCGGTGTGCCGCTCGTTTTTCTCCCACCCATTCTCTTGTATTGCTGAAGTATGGAGCAACTCGCAGCATGCTGCAATTTGCCCTGCAAGCAGAAGTTTGCAGAGGGAAAACTAGCAATGTGGTTTTCTCTATTATTGAACATTGGTGTGAATGCAATGTGATTTTTTCTCGCATTGCACTCTTACATTTTATACACAGATGTGAGTGAACCCAAATCCAGATAGTCATACCACACAAAATAGTTAATAAACAACATTTATCTCATGTCTGCTTTCATCAGCACCATCTGTAAAATGGGCTTATATTTTGTGAGGATATTAGAAGCTTTTAAATTGTAACCGTATGTTTTCATTTTTTATGGAAACTTACAAACATTTTTTTAGGGACCTATGCAGTTTTGAACTGACTTATAAGGGACCTATATATTGGAATACACCAAATTGTGAAATCATTTTAAAAATCGCACCCCTCAATATATTCAAAGCTGCAGTCAGGTTGTTTATTACGTCTTCAGCTGCTTTTCAAGAAAAGTAGCATGACAAGAAAGACAAATGATATTTCTTTTCACCTAAATGTTGCTAAATTCTCAACAGGTCACTATAGCTGGCAGACTCTAAAGGGTACTTTACACGCTGCGATATTGGTACCAATATCGCTAGCGAGCGTACCCACCCCCGTCGATTGTGCGACATGGGCAAATCACTGCTCGTGGCGCACAACATCGCTTACACCCGTCACACGGCCTTACCTTCCCTGCGACGTCACTCTGGCCGGCTAACCGCCTCCTTTCTAAGGGAGCGGTTCGTGCGGCGTCACAGTGACGTCACATGGCAGCTGTCTAATAGCAGAGCAGGGGCGGAGATGAGCGGGACGTAACATCCCGCCCACCTCCTTCCTTCCTCATTGCCAGTGGATGGAGGTAAGGAGATGATCGTGGCTCCTGCGGTGTCACACATAGCGATGTGTGATGTCGCAGGAATGAGAAACAACTTTGCTACGTACGAGACATCAATTTTTGGTAAATGAACGACCACTCATATACCAACGTTTTTTGTCTCTTTTGCGATCGTTTAAGGTCGCTACTGCCTGTCACACGCTGTGATATCGCTACCGGCACCGGATGTGCGTCACAAACACTGTGACCCCGACGATATATTGTTAACGACGTCGCAGCTTGTAAATGGCCCTTAAGGCTAATATTTGGCTGTAAATTGCCATGGCAACCATCAGGACCACACAATCATGATCTCAGGATGCCAATGGGTTTAAAGAGGGATCCCCACACTCTATTAATCATCTAAATGCTATAGTCACCTTTGACTTTAGGATTTAAGGGCTTAAACGGCAATAGCCAGTGCCTACACTGATTGAGAATGATGCAGCAGGGTGTCCGCTATGGAGTATAGCTGACAGCTGTTGCAATTTCACTTGACAGGGGAATCTATTCACTTATTTCTCAGGTCAGCTTTAAGTCAAATTGAGGGTATTTATGGGATTAATGTTTTATGAATTTAGACTTCACTACAACCAAATTTGTTTAGACAGACTCATTTTGACTAAGAAGATCTCTTACAAAACACAATTAGCATAGACACTTCAGAGAGATAGCAAAGATTATCATCTTTAAAGATGGAGTTTGCCCCATCTATAGGTGTCTTCTGGGGCACCAGGTATTGTATACTGGGTCTAATGTCTGAATGTTAATGGTGTTGTACAGAATTAGAGAAACAAATCTATTTTTTCCTAAAGTCAGTGTCATGACAGTTCTGGTAGCTCACCAGACAAGCTTTTCTAAACCAGTTAAAATAATATTTAAAACAAGGAATTGTACTAAGTGAGTTTTATTAGATTACAAAAACAAATGTGCATTAGTAACACCCCAGATGAATTCTCTTAATTATATGCTTGGATGGCTCCACCAAGGGTGACCATTGATCTGAACTCCATCAGTGTGTATCACATACAGTTAAACTCTTTGGTAGAGCAGGGAGTTATGGTCTCTTTACCCTGCCATTCTCCATTCTGTAGACAATAGGTTGTTTATGGTCTGAAGCCTATAGAATGACAATGTGATGCATGTAATTCTTAAACAGGGGCAGAATGTTGTTGGAGAAACGTGATGCTGTAATCATGCTAGGACTCTGATGATCTGTGTGCGCCCCTTGCGACTTCACTCTCTGTGCCAAAGGACTTGCCAGAATCCAGGGTTAGGTAAATATATGATGTTTATTTCTTATTTTACTTTATATTTGCACTTTTAGGGGAACTGCAGGTGATCCTACAGTATGGTCACTAATACATTTAGTGGGAGAGTATGGAGACTTTATGCTGTTCATAGGGGAGCTGTGGGTAATTATAGTGTGTATAAGGTATCAATACAAGGGGGAATTCAGTGGGCAATATTGGTTTCTAGAAAGCAAAATGTGAGCACTATTTTCTAAATTACTTCCACAGGGTAAACAGGCATTTCTGTGCCACACAACAGTTCTAGTAACAGGGACAAATATGGAAGCAGAATGTTCAGAGCTCAGTTTAGAGTAGAATCAGGAGATTACACATGTTGGGAGGAAAAAAGGACAGTACTGGAAATGTGATAAACTAAATGTGTCCTTGTTGTGTCAGTTATGGCAAGAAGAAGTTGTCCACATGGTCTGGGCCAGAAGGAAAATATTGGAAAATTGAACAACAGCAACAATGTCATGCAGCACTGGTATCTACAACTAAATGATCACTTTATTTATTCATTTATTTATTTAGTTATTTATTTTACTCACTTATATAGTGCTATTAATTCCACAGTGCTTTACAGATGTGATCATCACTGTCCCCATTGGGACTCACAATGTAATTTCCCTAGCAGTATGTCTTTGGAGTGTGGGAGTAAACTGGAGAACCCGGAGGAAACCCATGCAAACATGGGGAGAACATGCAAACTCCTTGCAGATGTATGGCAGTAATATTAGAATTGGAGTTTGTGCTGAGATTTATGTTCCGTAACAGCATGGCTATCTGCTGTGGTTCCCTTGTACAACATATATACAGTACAGACCAAAGATTTGGACACACCTTCTCATTCAAAGAGTTTTCTTTATTTTCATGACTCTAAAAATTGTAGATTCACATTAAAGACATCAAAACTATGAATGAAAACATGGAATGAAATACTTAAAAAAGTGTGAAACAACTGAAAATATGTCTTATATTGTAGGTTCTTCAAAGTAGCCACCTTTTGCTTTCATTACTGCTTTGCACACTCTTGGCATTCTCTTGATGAGCTTCAAGAGGTAATCACCGGAAATGGTCTTCCAACAGTCTTAAAGGAGTTCCCAGAGATGCTTAGCACTTGTTGGCCCTTTTGCCTTCACTCTGCAGTCCAGCTCACCCCAAACCATCTTGATTGGGTTCAGGTCTGGTGACTGTGGAGGCCAGGTCATCTGTCATAGCACCCCATCACTCTCCTTCTTAGTTAAATAGCCCTTACACAGCCTAGAGATGTGTGTGGGGTCATTGTTCTGTTGAAAAATAAATGATGGTCCAACTAAATGCAAACCGGATGGAATGGCATTCCTCTGCAAGATGTTGTGGTAGGCATGCTGGTTCTGTATGCCTTAAATTTTGAAAAAAATCCCCAACAGTGTCACCAGCAAAGCACCCCCACACCATCACACCTCCTCCTCCATCCTTCTCGGTGGGAATCAGGCATGTAGAGTTCATCCGTTCAGCTTTTCTACAAAGACACGGTGGTTGGATCCAAAGATCTCAAATTTGGACTCATCAGACCAAAGCACAGATTTCCACTGGTCTAATGCCCATTCCTGGTGTTCTTTAGCCCAAACAAGTCTCTTCTGCTTGTTGCCTGTCCTTAGCAGTGGTTTCCTAGCAGCTATTTTACCATGAAGGCCTGCTGCACAAAGTCTCCTCTTAATAGTCGTTCTAGAGATGAGAATGTGTGTCCAAACCTTTGGTCTGTACTGTATATCTATCTATCTGTCTATCTATATATATATATACATATATATATATATATATATATATATATATATATATATATATATATATATATATATATATATATACAGTTAGGTCCAGAAATATTTGGACAGAGACACAAGTTTTGTTATTTTAGCTGTTTACAAAAACATGTTCAGAAATACAATTATATATATAATATGGGCTGAAAGTGCACACTCCCAGCTGCAATATGAGAGTTTTCACATCCAAATCGGAGAAAGGGTTTAGGAATCATAGCTCTGTAATGCATAGCCTCCTCTTTTTCAAGGGACCAAAAGTAATTGGACAAGGGACTCTAAGGGCTGCAATTAACTCTGAAGGCGTCTCCCTCATTAACCTGTAATCAATGAAGTAGTTAAAAGGTCTGGGGTTGATTACAGATGTGTGGTTTTGCATTTGGAAGCTGTTGCTGTGACCAGACAACATGCGGTCTAAGGAACTCTCAATTGAGGTGAAGCAGAACATCCTGAGGCTGAAAAAAATGAAAAAATCCATCAGAGAGATAGCAGACATGCTTGGAGTAGCAAAATCAACAGTCGGGTACATTCTGAGAAAAAAGGAATTGACTGGTGAGCTTGGGAACTCAAAAAGGCCTGGGCGTCCACGGATGACAACAGTGGTGGATGATCGCCGCATACTTTCTTTGGTGAAGAAGAACCCGTTCACAACATCAACTGAAGTCCAGAACACTCTCAGTGAAGTAGGTGTATCTGTCTCTAAGTCAACAGTAAAGAGAAGACTCCGTGAAAGTAAATACAAAGGGTTCACATCTAGATGCAAACCATTCATCAATTCCAAAAATAGACAGGCCAGAGTTAAATTTGCTGAAAAACACCTCATGAAGCCAGCTCAGTTCTGGAAAAGTATTCTATGGACAGATGAGACAAAGATCAACCTGTACCAGAATGATGGGAAGAAAAAAGTTTGGAGAAGAAAGGGAACGGCACATGATCCAAGGCACACCACATCCTCTGTAAAACATGGTGGAGGCAACGTGATGGCATGGGCATGCATGGCTTTCAATGGCACTGGGTCACTTGTGTTTATTGATGACATAACAGCAGACAAGAGTAGCCGGATGAATTCTGAAGTGTACCGGGATATACTTTCAGCCCAGATTCAGCCAAATGCCGCAAAGTTGATCGGATGGCGCTTCATAGTACAGATGGACAATGACCCCAAGCATACAGCCAAAGCTACCCAGGAGTTCATGAGTGCTAAAAAGTGGAACATTCTGCAATGGCCAAGTCAATCACCAGATCTTAACCCAATTGAGCATGCATTTCACTTGCTCAAATCCAGACTTAAGACGGAAAGACCCACAAACAAGCAAGACCTGAAGGCTGCGGCTGTAAAGGCCTGGCAAAGCATTAAGAAGGAGGAAACCCAGCGTTTGGTGATGTCCATGGGTTCCAGACTTAAGGCAGTGATTGCCTCCAAAGGATTCGCAACAAAATTTTGAAAATAAAAATATTTTGTTTGGGTTTGGTTTATTTGTCCAATTACTTTTGACCTCCTAAAATGTGGAGTGTTTGTAAAGAAATGTGTACAATTCCTACAATTTCTATCAGATATTTTTGTTCAAACCTTCAAATTAAACGTTACAATCTGCACTGGAATTCTGTTGTAGAGGTTTCATTTCAAATCCAATGTGGTGGCATGCAGAGCCCAACTCGCGAAAATTGTGTCACTGTCCAAATATTTCTGGACCTAACTGTATATATATATATATATATATATATATATACACATATATATATATTTATATATATATATATATATATATATTTATATATATATATATATATATTATGTTGTGCTCATGGTTACCTCATGTGTCTTTCCTCCTTCAGGCTAAGGTTCTAGGTGCACTTCTGTTTGGGACATTATGGCCAACCCTGATTTAAACTCTTTTCGTAGCAAGTATGTACTCTTGACCTCATTTGGCCGATCCCCTAAGGTAAACATGTAGGTATTGCACAATCATTCCATCATTCCTTTGACATACATAGCCATGCACAACCTGTCTCCTCCCTACATCTGTGACCTAGTCTCCCAGTACCTACCTGCACGCAACCTTAGATCCTCACAAGATCTCCTTCTCTGCTCCTCTCTTATTTCCTCTTCCCACAATCGTGTACAAGATTTCTCCCGTGCATCCCCCATACTCTGGAACGCTCTACCTCAGCACATCAGACTCTCCACTACCGCGGAAAGCTTCAAGAGGAACCTCAAGACCCACCTCTTCCAACAAGCCTACAACCTACAATAGCCCTCAGCCCAGTAGACCACTGCGCAACCAGCTCTGTCCTCACCTATTGTACCATCACCCATTCCCTGTAGACTGTGAGCCCTCGCGGGCAGGGTCCTCTCTCCTCCTATACCAGTCTGTCTTGTACTGTTAATGATTGTTGTACGTATACCCTCTTTCACTTGTAAAGCGCCATGGAATAAATGGCGCTATAATAATAAATAATAATAATAATAATAATAATTCCTCTTTGGCATCCAATACTGCCAGTGTATTTACACCTTAATATTTCAATTTTAGTCATGGATACCCCCTATTGCACCTTTTGTTTTAGTCCAGTGTTTATTTCCCATTCTGTAATATAATTCGTATACCATCCTTACACTTTTTGATTCTTTCTGTTGTCTGACCTCTATCTTTTCATCAGGACTATTTTATGATTTGGACATTCTCCCTCTATTTAAGAAATGTTCATAGTGAGAGCCTAGGCTTGATTCTTTCCGTGAGGTTTATTCTTCACACTTATTTCTACTGTGAATGGTAAATTTCTTGCGCTTGTTATTTATTTTTTCATTTGTACATGAATATTGCTTTTCAATAAACTTCCATTAAATTATGAAACCATACAAACAACAAAACAATGCACTACGTTTAGATTTCTTTGCATAACCAAATAGATGTTTGCTTTCCCTTAAGTGTTTAGATGAGATAAATATTCCTATAACATATGAACAGTAGAGATGAACGAATACATTTAAGGGAAATTGAATTCTACTAGAATTATACAAAGCAGTGCATTATCCTAAATGCAGACTTTTTTTGTGCATCGATTCTGCACAGATTCAGCAAAATGGACATCCTTTTTATCAACATTAGAGGGCCATCGAAAGCTTAAAATAAAAATCCTGATACTCATTTTATCTTTCACCTTCTGGCCCCTTTCCTCCTCACCATCACCCATCCGGCCCTTGGTGTTTTCTGAAATCCCCATTTTCATTCAAGGTCATAATGTCACTGCATCATGTTGTGTGCTTGTACAGTACCACCTGCATCTAATACTAGACACCAGGTGATTTTAGCTTGAGTAGCACTGATAACAAGATGCTCTATTGACTGGATGCTGGACGTTGAGGAGCTGAGGGGCTAGAAAGGTGAATGGTTAAGTGAGAATAATTTATTGTCCCTTATTATATTGTAGGGTTTATCTAGACCACAGAGCATGATAAGGGACATTAAATTTGTGGAGAATAACTTCTATGTGAATTGAGTTTCCCAGGACAATCCACGTGGACAGGCGCATTCGAATTTTGACTGATCTCATCTGAGCTCATCCCCAGTGAATAAACTTATTTTCACTCTGTTAAGGCTACTTTACACACTGCGATATCGGTCCCGATATCGCTAGTGTGGGTACCCGCCCCCATCTGTTGTGTGACACGGGCATATCGCTGCCCGTGCCGCACAACATCGCCCAGAGCCGTCACACATACTTACCTGTCCGGCGACGTCGCTGTGACCGGCGAACCGCCTCCTTTCTAAGGGGGCGGTCCGTGCGGCGTCACAGCGACGTCACTGAAACGTCACTAAAGCGCCGCCCAATAGCAGCGGAGGGGCGGAGATGAGCGGGACGTAACATCCCGCCCACCTCCTTCCTTCCGCATAGCAGCCGGGAGGCAGCTAAGGGGAGCTTCCTCGTTCCTGCGGCGTCACACGCAGCGATGTGTGCTGCCGCAGGAACGAGGAACAACTTCGTTACTGCTGCAGTAATGATTTTTAAGAATGGACCCCCGTGTCGCCGATTAGCGATTTTGCACGTTTTTGCAACGATGCAAAATCGCTTATCGGTGTCACACGCAACGGCATCGCTAATGCGGCTGGATGTGCGTCACAAAATCCGTTACCCCAACGACTCCGCATTAGCGATGTCGCAGCGTGTAAAGCCCGCTTAACAGTTTTTCACTGTAAAAGTCAGCACAATCCTATAGAGAGACTTGCATGACTGATGTTTATATGTATACATAGTGTGAAGACGATCTGCTACAGGAATTTGTCTGCTCCTGTATCGATAGTATTTAACATTGTCAGCCAGCACTGCTTTGAGAACTTCTCATGTGCATAGGGATGGTGAGAATATCTATTATATTTTACTGTCTGTCGAACAACAAATTTGAAGAATCTCAAGGAACAATAGTCATGCAACATTGAAAAACTGCCATTGCCCCCAAATGGGCTAAGAGACTTTCTTTACGAATTATCCTAAACTGTTTCTATTTTTCTTTACAAAACAACTTTTCGAACATTTATCAGATTCTCATCCATACCTCTTAGAAAACGGTGCTGAATCCTGTTAATCTATGCCTAATATGATTCTTTAAAGTCTTTTTTTTGTATCTCAAGCCTTTTCACTTTTTCACACAAGCTTAAACTGTGGGATATGATCACATGCAGCACACTTGTTCTAGAAATTCATGTCACTTAAACTCTGTTCCTTACAGCTGAATGGGGTTGTTTGAAATGCAGAAGTATCAGGGGCAAAAAAACCATTACTTTATTATTTATGCATTCACTGGCAATAGATATTTTGTATGGACACAAAAATAGAATGTAGTCTCATTCACTTTTTCGTAATTATTTTTATCATGGTTTGCAATTATTATAATATTTATTGGCACGAGGCACCTTGTTATAGGCACTTAGCACTTGCTAAGGACACATTGTTAAGAGACTGTTACATGTCATATTTCAGAATTATGTAATATTTATTTACGCACTTGATAGGGTTAAAGTGGTAAAAGGGAGGAGATGGTAGGGCATATGGTTAGGAGAGGGAGCTTCAGAGGAAGAGTCAATCAAGAGGTTGTTTCAAAGTGAGAAGACGTGGCCTTAGTGTTAGTGCCAGTAAGGGAATGCTGAAGTAACCTCTGGAGGTCAGTAGCCTATGGCTCACCCCATCGAGCTTAGACCGTTGTCCGGCTAAAGAAGCTGTCAAGGCCCAGAAGCAGACTAATGTATACAGTATTAGGGTTAGGGTTCTGGGAAAAGGTCAGAGAAAGCGGGGGATAGAACAAATAGCAGTACACCACAGAAAGAGAACTTAAGGCCATGTCTGTCATAATGGTGTGAAGAATAAAAGTAAAAAAAAAAAATGGTTGACCAAGTGAACTCTGGTGTTGCGTGTCTTACTAGTTGACGGCATCGACGACTGGCAGTAGGGGGAATTAGCACCGGACCAAAGCAGCAAGTAAGTTTCACGCACCCAGCCTGAAGCCATGTCCACATATTGAGTCTTCTTGACAAAGAATTGCAGCGCCCGTGCGGCCTGGGGCTGGACTATTCCTTCATTTACATATCAGGTAAAAGCTTAATTACTTAGTGTCTCTGCATCCTTTTCGGTATTCCACAATGAGCAACTGGTTTATTTAAAAATAAATGTCATCATGCCTTATAAATTCTATCTATAGTATCTGTATTGCAATGTACTGTAGACTACACAATTCTAGTATTGTACGGTATACAAGGAGCTGTTGATAAGTCTTTGGCTTTACCCAGAAAGAAACGAGATAGGATGATGAAACTTTACATTTATTCCACATACTCTCCACTGATGTCAACACACTTCTTATATCGATATTCAAAGTTCTATAAGCCTAGCAAAAAGATGGATTTCGGCTGTGCCTCAAACCATGCATCCATAGCAGCCATGGCATCAGAAATGGTGTGAAATTTAGTACCCTTGAGATGTTTCTTCAGGTTTGGAAACAGATGATAGTTCGAGGGAGCTAGATCTGGTGAATAAGGTGGGTGGTCAACCAGCTGGATGCCAAGCTCTGCCAGTCACTTGTGCAGTGTCTGCGGAGGCCTCATCTTGCAGGAACAAGATTTCTTTGGACAGCTTGCTGCGCCTTTTGGGCCTCAGAGGTGCCTAAAATTTGACCAAAAGTTCAACGCAATACCTTGCATTGATGGTGGAACCATTTTGAAGGTAGTCCACTGGCAGCACACCCTCCTTATCCCAGAACACAGACACCATCATGTTAGTTGCTGATTTTTGCACCCTGAACTTCTTTGGACGAAGATAATCACCAATTTGTTTATCACACGTGTAGAACACTGTTGCTATAAGCAACAAACACATAATTTTGAAAACATATATTAGGCATATAAGGCTTTCATGTGATATAACATTCATTACCATAAAAACAAAAATAGATAACAAAGCCAAAGACTTATCAGCAATCCCTCATATACAGATCTGAAACAATTATGCTAATCTAATCAAACTGTTAACTCAAAGTGGGCTGTCATAGTTTAACTATACCCCACTGTGTTGTAGCTCAATAGTTTATGCAACTTAATCTTTCTATATGAATAAAGACTTCACTGCATGGATCCCACAGGTTTCTTCTGCAGAACATTAGTTGACAAGCATGGGTCAAACCAAATAATTATTTATAAAGACAAAATCCAAAATGACAGATGGAATACACAGGTAAAATAGAATATTTAGTCCTTGTACTAATCACAACAGGCATCCAAGTATAAGCAAGCCATCTGAATACTTCAACAGTTAGACAGTACGGTGAAGCATCGGAGACTTGCATGGAAAAATTGTGTGGGGATGTGGCAAGGTAAGTTTGGTAAAAAAAAGTTATGAACTTTGGTTAAGTTAAAATATATCATGAAGTTGTATCAGAAACCTGTGTGACATGGACTATGATGACCATTACAATTACCTTAAGAATCGCTACTTAGTTTTCCCACATAAGAGATAGCTTGCTTTCCCTTCCTCTAAAGGGCGCTTTACACACAGCGACATCGCTAGTGATGTCGCTCATGAAAGCACCCGCCCCGTCGTTTGTGCGTCACGGGCAAATTGCTGCCCGTGGCGCACAATATCACTAGTACCCATGACACATACTTACCTTCCTAGTGACGTTGCTGTGGCCGGCGAACAGCCTCTTTTCTAAGGGGGGCGGTTCGTGCGGCCTCACAGGGACGTCACACAGCAGGCGTCCAATAGAAGCGGAGGGGCGTAGAGCAGCCGCATGAAAGTCATGCCCACCTCGTTGCCAGAGGACGCAGGTACGGTGTTGTTTGTCGTTCCTGGGGTGTCACACATAGCGATATGTGCTGCTCAGGAACGACAAACAACCTGTGTCAAAAAGTAGCAACAATATTTTGGAAATGGACGACGTGTCAACAATCAATGATTTGGTGAATATTTTGCATCATTAGCGGTCGCTCGTACGTGTCACATGTGTGGCTGAATGTGTGTCACGAATTCCGTGATCCCGTCTCGTTAGCGATGTCGTTGCATGTAATGGGGCCTTTAATCCCATAGTAAATTCTATATAGCAGGGTAGTAATAATAAAAAAAAAATCAGTGTATTGTTGATGGCTTGCATTGCATTTTACAGCAAGTACTACATTTTAAAGCATGCTCAATAAAGCCTAAAATGTGTCTGAAAGACTGCAATCCTTAGCTTATGTATGACAGCACTATTTGTTTTTCCATGCAGAATGAGGTCACTGTCTTTATATTTGATATACATTTGATATAAATGTGAGGCGTAAAGGCAATTCTAAGTTGACAGCAAAACACATTTTACATGTTCTCTCAGTGCTTTTTGCAAAAATTAAAATATGGCCAATTGTAGTTTTATTGATTTTATTTAAAATTTGAAAATGGACAAAAATTGTTATTTTTGGAGTAAAATGAAAGACAGTTTAGACAAAGGGGAAAACTGTAATGGTTACAACTTTGTGTATTTGGTGTGGAATTTATATGCAGATTATGCAGACGTTAAATCTGCAATATTGTACAACACTAGCAAGGTGGATGAGTTTTACTTTTATCTCATCCAAATGAATTTCACTGATACCAGTGTGTCACGGCCTAATGTGATCTTAGGGAGATCTGGAATAAGAAGTTCACATTGTATATTTGATTGCAGATCCTCTTTAGTGCCTGCTCGTTGTTTACCATCTGAGTTGGAGCTTATTTAATTCCATCTGGTGCTGAAGAGGTTAAGGTTCCTTTCTATCCTGCTGTGATCTAAGAGGTAATCATAAGATCAGCTGCAGCCACTCCCTTCTGCATCCACTCCTCACTCCTTCCTATACCGGCAATATTTCTTTCTATACTGTCCACTTTGAAGGAGCCTGTCTCTGGAGAAGCTTAGATGTTCATTTCTGTTGCAGCTGAGAAATTTTCTGCTGGAGGAGCTGTTGAGTGCTATTTTTTGTGTCTTTCCCCACCTGTTTTACTTACCTTCCTCACTTTGCTTTATTGTACTGGCAAGACTAGTGTCTTGCTGGCCTTCACACTTGTCAGGGGGAGTTCAGTGCCCACAAAAGCATAGACACATGATGGCACTTGGGGGAAAGACCTGTCTAAGGACATTAGGAAGTGCAGAGGTCAATCTCAGGTGAGTGTCAGGATGTGACTACGCTCCTCTCTCTCTAGCACTAGGGCCTTACGTTATATTGCTTTCCTGGTATTCTCTTTGAGGTGCGTCGCTCCCAGGGAGTCATCTTACTCTCAGCATGACATGCACCATATTGTTGCTGAGTTTACCCATTCATTTATGAGAAAGCAATATACAGATTATATATCACTGGCCAGCACTGCTTTGTAGCAGTTTTTGGTGGGCTTCCCCAAAAAAGAATGCAAATAGGAAGACACGTGACAATGTAGAAAATATGTATAGATTTTAGATGAAAAATTCTTGTGGATCTCAACTTAGAAATCCATGTGTAAAATCTGCACCCAATAGTGAATGTGTAAAGTCAGCCTAACAATTTAGGTGCTAATCAACATAACTATTTACAAAGCTATATATATATATATATATATATATATATATATATATATATATATATATATATATATATATGTATATATATATATATATATATATATATATATATATATATATATATGTATATAAAAATATAAATGTGTGTGTGTATATATAAGATATACAGTATATACCCTTTATTTTCCCAACCAGTTTTCTTTAGATAGTGAGGATGATTTTGTTCAATTCCTAACATAAAAGTCAGAGTAATTATTACATTAAATCATAATAAGGTTCTGAAATGAAACGTTGTTAACAATTATAGCAATCTGTTTTAATAACTCTTACTTTTTGACCTCAGAAATCACTTCATAACATGATAATCGGGTCTAACTGCTCCTTGGGTCCAGGCGTTTATAGAAATTAACAGAGCAATTACTACTCGCACACATGGGACAGCTATTTAGGTGCCAGTTTCAAGATGGTAAACTAGATAATGTAGTATTACCATCTGTACTGGTTCACATTGTCAGATGAATCTGCTTTATCATACACACTGTTACAGGGATATGTGTTCCAACAATTTGTATGATGTATAGTTAGTATAATTCCAAGTCACAAATACAGTATAATACATTATTTGCAGATAGTAATTAAATGATTATACTATGCAGGAAATAATGAGATACATAATGGTGATTGTGGTATAATTATGTGCACTTAAAGCAACACAAACCTCATTTTTAGTATTATGCTTAATATGGAATTCCCTCAGTTCCAAGCCATGATGACAAACAAATCACAAACCGTTTAGGATGCCATACTGGCCTATGTTAACATCAAACAGAGTTGCCTAAAATTTAATGAAAATCAAAAAAATTACACAAAGTGACATCCCCAAACATACATTGATTTTGGGCAAATTAATCTCTGCTACATTAAAGCATAACTTATTTTAATTTTAATTTCTAAAGTCATTAGTACACATGAAAATAAGCAAGTTTGCAATATATCTTATCAGAGAAATTTCCTTTTTTCTCTGCCAGAATTGATCAGTCAGTATCAAAATTCTCAATTCTGAGGTAAAATCTGTATTCAGTGAAGACTTTCCCATTACTGAGAGGAGATGGCAGATGTTACTGATGAGATTCTACGATGAGGGATGAGCTAGATGCAGAGGGAGGAACTAGATGCAGAGGGAGGAGCTAGAGGCAGAGGGAGGCTCTAAAGGCAGAGGGAGGAGCTAGATGCAGAGGGAGGAGCTAGAGGCAGAGGGAGGATCTAGAGGCAGAGGGAGGAGCTAGATGCAAAGGGAGGAGCTAGAGGCAGAGGGAGGCTCTAGAGACAGAGGGAGGAGCTAGAGGGAAAGGGAGGATCTAGAGGCAGAGGGAGGAGCTAGATGCAGAAGGAGGAGCTAAATTCAGAGGTTGGAGCTAGAGGCAGAGCTCCACCCCCTACTCCCACATCTATCTACATATGATCATCAGTAACAACTGCCATCTCCTATCTCAGTAATGGGAAAGTTTTCACTGAATACAGAATTTACCTCAAAATTGAGAATTTTGATAATGACTAATCAATTTTGGCAGAGAAAGAACTTAATTTGTGTTATAAGATATAGTACAAAACTATTTTCATACCAGCATTTTTTTTTAGTTAAAAATGCCCCAAAAGTTTAATGATATTATGGAGGAACTGAGCCTTATATGGCCATACACACATCCTCAGCCTCCATACAGTAGCTGGGACCTTTAGATACTAATAATTCCAACAACAAATGTTGCTTAGAATTTCTGTCAGAGTTGCTCACATAGTGCTTAAAGTACAAGTCCAGTCTTAGGGTATGCTCACATGAGCGTATGAATCGGACAAGTGCAATGCGAGAAAATCTCTCCTTGCACTCAGACCAATGTTATTTAATGAGGGAGAGCAAATGGTCAGCTGTTTTCTTATTTAGATTCTGGATGAGAGAAAAGTTGCAGCATACTGCGACTATCAGCGAGTATAAAAATTCATTTCATGAATTTCATGAAATAATTTAAAAAAAATGACGTAGGCTTTACCCAATTTTTGTGTCCAGCCAGGTACAACTAGGTAGCGGAGGATTAAAATGCGCAGCGCTGGGTGGCCCAAGCTTTCTGGTCGCCCCTGCAAATGGCAGTCCGCAGCAGCCCCAGAAAATGGTGCTTTCATAGAAGCACCATCTTCTGGCGCTGTATTTAACTCTTCCAGTGGCTCTGGTGCCAGGTGGCATGCTGGGTAATAAGGGGTTAATGCCAGCTTTGTTTTACCAGCTGGTATTAAGCCTGAAATTCTTAATGTCAGGCCAAGTTTGACCCGGCCATTAAGAATCTCCGGTAAAGGGTTAAAAATAGACAGCATACAGATAAAAAATACTTTACTATAAATAAATACACAGACACAGTTAGGAACTCCATCTTTATTACTCCCTCTCACCCCTCCACAATACTGGTCTTCTTTCTTCTTCAACTGATGCAGCTCTGCTGTATCACAAAACACGGGGGGAGGAAGACGCTGCTGGTCCCTGTGTTGTGTAATCACTGAATGAGTGAGCACAGACTGCGGGTTGGTAGGCGGTGATGTCACCGCTACCACTGTTGCCACAGTAACCAAACGAGCGGGTTACTATAGCAACGATGATCTCCAATCAGCTGATTCCAGGCGCCGCTATTCAGCAGTTCATTCATGCTGAATAGCAGCGTCGGTAAACAGGGAGTTAACTCCTGTGGCTCCTGCAGGAGCCAGTGCATATGGGCCCCAGTAATCAGGTGATCCGAGATTGCCGATGCTATAGTCACCCGCTCGGTAGGTTACTATGGCAATGGTGGCAGTGGTGACATCACATCTCCTAGTACCTACACTAGCTAAGACACACACTAAATCTTTCCCTAGCTCAGCAGCACCTCCCCCTACACTAGCTGACTGTGCATCACACTGCTGAGCACAGCGCTGCCAGGAATCATAAATAACTGATGACGCTGTGCGGCCAGCCAATCACTGTAATGACACAACCAATATGGCTGTAGCATTACAGTGTGTATCAGCCAATCCCTGCATGTGGGCTGACTCTCTAAACAGTAGCAACATGCAGGGAGTGGGAGCCGAGCATGTGCCTGAGCATCTCGCTGGTACTCGGAGCTCACCAAGTTTACCGAGCAATGAGATGTGGTGAGCATGCTCACTCATACCTATGAGGGACATTAACCTGAAAGCAACTTTCCATTAGAGATGGACAAATTTATTCAAGTAGAAATTAATTCTCTAAACACCCATATTTCAAGAATACAGATATTTTGTTTTGTAATTTCCTTCAAGCAAATTCAGTAAAATAGCAGTAAACCCACCCTGATTTAAACCCTACCCCAGCTGTGAAATGCATCCCTAAAGCTGCAGTACCATGCTTTACTGTGAATAGGGTATTCATTTGGTAATGTGATGCGTTGAATTTGCACCACACATACCTTTTGGAATTTTTGTCAAAAAATTCAACATTGATTTCGTCAGATCATAACATATTTCCCTCAGGTTTTTTCAGACTAGATGGTGGTTTGGGCAAACATAGCCTGGCTTTGATGTTTTTCTTTGTAAGAAAAGGATTCTTCTCTTGCCATCCTATCCCACAAGCCAAACATGTGAAGAACATGGGAGATTGTTGACATTTGCAGTATACAACCAGCACAGGGCTGTTGAATGCCTCTAGGGAGCCTTCAGGATTAATATTTTTCTTATCTTTTCATTAACTCTTGAGGCACATTCTATTCTAGATAATGTCACTATTGTACTAAATTTAATTTGATGACCATCTTTACAGTGATCCATGGTATATTGAATGCTTTGAAAACATTTTTTGCACTTTTCTGTTGACTAATAGGTTTCAACATGGAGATCCCTTTGCTGTGTTGTTTTCTGTTTATGGATTTTGACTTGCTATAAAATGAAAATAAAAAAATGTCAGGAAAGTCCTACTACATAAACTAATCTTTATAAGGGGTTTATCAGAAACACTTAATATGATGACAGCTGTCTACTGACTATTTCACATGAGTTTAATGTGATTGGATAATGCTGAACAGAACCACATCCCCAATTATAAAAGCATGTTCATGCTTATGCAACCACATTATTATAGTTTTATTATTTTTTTATTTCCCCACTCAAAATAATTTCAAATTGTTTGTCAATGAAATTGTATAGACTGTGGGTTACATTAAAGGGGTAAAAAGTTCTAAAATGTTTCTTCTTTCTATGATTTTTGAACATGCAAAAATCTGGTATTTTAACATTGGTAAGTAGGATTTTTATGTCAGCAGTACATCTTATGATTAGTATGCTCTGGGGTCTGTAGAGACCTCATAGCATACTTAGGGACCTCTAATTATCAGAGAAAAAAAATCACTGCAAATCAAATTTCCCAGTAAAATCCATTATTATTCTACAAATTAGCATCTTGGCAGATATAATCCTCTCTGCTGTCCCCATATGGGTCTCTTTGCCTTCATGCATATTTTCTTCACATGGCACATTGGCTGGTCTCCATATATCATCTTTGCATCTTCAATGAGAAACAGTACTCCCCTTAATAATCTGCCCCATCTTCTCGACTTTTAAGAGCTTCCAAATTACATATACTTTTCATTTAGATGTTTTAATTATAACTTACAAAGCTGTTTCCATATTCCTTTATCACCCCTGTGTTAGTGATCAAATTCATTGATCAAAGTCTTGACGAGAGCCCCTACAGGACATGAAAGGCTGCAAAGTAACTTGTAGGTTTATGGGAAAGGTTTGAAGAGATTTTTAATATTACTATTGCGTGATAGTAGCTGTAAGGCTGTTTGATTTCATGATATTAATGGTTATACTGTTAATGAGGTTGAAAATGTTCTATAAATTTCTCATTCGTCTTTTTTTTTGTTTTCATCTCTTTGATAGCAGACACATTTCTCATTTAAGGTCATTTCAAATAACTTGGGTCAAGTTGCCTATCTGGATTCTATTATTTTGCATAGTTGTGATGTTCATGATTTACATTAGCAGCACAAATTACCATATTTAACACCAAGGTTAGTTTTATAATACACCAAAGTCGTACGCCATTACTATCCTGTGTCATATGAAGTTATTCATTCAGATATGTGTGATAGAATACACATACCTCCATCATATTAAATTAAAACAAAAGTTTCATGAGGATAGCCCTTGTCCATGTGCCTAATTGGATCACATAAACATAATTGAGGAAGTTCTAAAACAAAGAGACATCTGAATGGCCACCATTAGTGATGAGCGACTGTAATTGTTACTATTCACTACTCGCACGGATCGTACGGTATTTGTGTTACTTGTTATATTGCGAGTTTTGGAGTACTCGCCTCGCGATATTTGTATGTCCTGCTCCGTAGGGGTGGCATCTGATTTTCAGCCATAACATGCTGGGCTTCTTAACCAATCACAGTAATGCCGCAGCCATCTTGGTTGTGGCATTACTGTGATTGGCTGGCTGCGCTTCATGCTTAATGATCACGGGAGCGGGAGAGAGAGAGCAAGAGAAAGAGAGAGATGCAGGCATATTCTCCAGGCTCTCCCCATTTAGTTTCATCACTTTCCCATCCATTTCAGCCTTTTCCTCAGGCCTCCAGACCTCTCTTTTGGGTCCAGCAGAAAATTACTCACATTTCCCATTGACTTGTATTGTACTTGCTATTCGTAACAAATACGCGAGTATTAAAAAGTACTCATTACGAGTATAGCGATTACGAATATTTTGGTACTTGCGCATCACTAGCCACCATAAAAAATCATAGTTCTCTTTTAATAGCTGCAGCAGGTAAATGTGAATCCAGAGAAGGCTTCCCAAAGTAAAATTGAAAATTGGTAGCTGCACATATGGAGCAAGCGCCAGATCTACAACAATCTGGTCCCGAAAGAGGCTGTGGTCTTATACAAGATAACATTAATGATGACACAATCTATTTAACACAGTAGTTTTCTTTCTGCCATTATGGGCCATATTCTCAATTGGCACAATGCCATTTAAAAACTCATTCACATATTGAAAAATGAAAATGGCTAGTATACAAATAAGAAAAAAAAATAACCTTAGCTGTTAACTGTGGTTAATCATAGGTATTGCATCAATAAAAAGTGCAAGAGTTTATAGCCTATCCAATGAATTTCATTTATTAGTGCCTATATCCACTGATAGGACAACCCCTCATCATTCTACATGTTTGGCCCCTTTAAAATAGAAAGCTTATACTCACCTTCGATGCCGGCACCATTCCAGCAGTGTCGGCACTTGCTTTTGTGGGGCTCACAGAAGAATGAGACATTACGTGAGCCATGTGTCCACTTACCAATATAAGGAAACATTCTCCAGCGTCCGCTCTTCTAAAATCAATTTTATTACAAAATTCTTTTAGAATTTTGGAATAAAATTGATTTTAGAAGAGCGGACGCTGGAGAATTTTTCCTTATATTACTTGTGCTGGAGTCTCACTGAATCCGTGATGGCTACTCTTCTAATAGGACTGGTGAGCTGACGTAAACCTATTTTTTTCTCCAATCACCAATGCACCAATGACTTCCCTCTCCTCACCTCCGGATAAATAAGTAACAGGAACTGACTGGTTAGCCATGTCACTTCCTGTTGATTACTCATATGTCTTAAGGTGGGGAGAGGGAAGCCGGTGGTGTATGGACCTCCCATGAGCCCAAATAGGGTTAACTCTGGCACCGTTGGAATGAGGATGATACGAGAGGTGAGTATAATCTTTTGGGTAATGAGAAGGTGTTGTCTGAGTAGTGGACAGCCCTATTAAATATTATTTCACAATGAACCAGAAACATGTGTTACAGGTTAAGAATGCAATATGAAAATATTATGAATTAAAGGACCTCTTATATTATATTCCCACATTATTTTGCAACCAAATGCTATCTAAGGATTTTTTTCCTGCCATTTGTTACAAAGAGTGGCACTATATTTTTTGCATAATGATTGTTCCTTTCCTATTATTCCTCTTTTTGTCACTGTGAATTAATAGCATTCTGACATTTGATGATGTGACCCTAGTAGCCCTCTTGATCCCTGACTCTAATACAAATGAATACATTTATATTTTTTTGCTAAAACTTTAATAATACATTAGTGTAACTGAAACGCTTCTTGCTATAAGTGACATTATAGCCTATTAGCTAAATCAAAATTGCTCGAGCTCCAACACTTAGCTCATTACTGTGAAAGTGGAGAAAAAATATTTTAATTTCAAGGATAACATAAAACCGAGGATAACACTTATAAAACAGAGCCGTCGATAAAAGTAAAATATCAATATATTAGAAAAAAAGGAGGGAGAATAAATTCTTTACATGAATTAATTACCTTGGATTTCCAGTTGCCATGGTTTCTGCTACAACAAACAATTTTGTTCTGCAGTTTGTATAGGATTTGACAGTGAATGTGACAGAAAGCCAGCTAGTGAAGTCTGCCTGCTTTTCTTCAGAGCTATATATTTATTTTTAGATAATTCTTGGTATTTATTCTTTCATCTCTAACTACAGATAAAATTCAGAACTGAGCCAAAAGATAGTGAAAGAATGCCATGTTTAATGGATGAAGTGCGTAATACATACTCAAAATAATTTCTGATTTATTTATTTTTCAAGACGATACTGTTTAAGATATATACACTTACACATACCGTCTGTATAAGTGTATAGATATGATTTTTTTCCTTGTAAAATTATTAAATTACATTGATACTCCTTAAAAGAGACCTACTTAGAAGGTATGACAGATTATAACTCCCCTGTTAACCTGAAAAAGAACCTCTAAGAAGCAATGACTCCGGATTTTGCAGATTGAAGCCTTAAGCGGGCTTTACACGCTACGAGATCGCTACAGCGATCTCGTTGGGGTCACGGATTTTGTGACGCACATCCGGCCGCTGTAGCGATGCCGTTGCGTGTGACACCTATGAGCGATTTTGCATTGTCACAAAAACGTGGAAAATCGCTCATCAGCGACATGGGGGTCCATTCTCAAATATCGCTACTGCAGCAGTAACAAAGTTGTTCCTCGTTCCTGCGGCAGCACACATCGTTCCGTGTGACGCCGCAGGAATGAGGAAGCTCTCCTTACCTGCCTCCCGGCCACAATGCGGAAGGAAGGAGGTGGGCAGGATGTTCGTCCCGCTCATCTCCGCCCCTTCGCTTCTATTGGGCGGCGGTTCAGTGACGCTGCAGTAATGTTGCTGTGACGCTGAACGAACCGCCCCCTTAGAAAGGAGGCGGTTCGCCGGTCACAGCGACGTCGCAGGGAAGGTAAGTCCATGTGACGGATCCGGGCGATGTTTTGCGACACGGGCAGCGAATTGCCTTTGTCGCACAACAGATGGGCCGGGTACGCATGATGGTGATATCGGTACCAATATCGCAGTGTGTAAAGCGGCCTTTACATGTACAATATGGATTTCTTTAATGAATACATGCAAGTGATATTAAGATTTTTGTTTGTTATGACATGCACATTCACACCTTACTTGTTTGCAGTTTCTTTATTGCACATATTATGTTACTCAAAATGCCTCGGTCATCCTTTTTTAATGGCATATTATGAGTATTCCCCATCAATTTATTATACTAAGCATATCTAATTAAGTCTTATGCTCAGTACAATATTTGTTTCTCAAAACTTGTAGACAGTTTGCTTGAACTGTAGGATTCTTCATTTAAAATGCAATCTGTCCCTAGCTTTTTGCTATGTAATCTGAAAGAACTATAATGTAGGGGGATAGATCATGAATCCAGAGATGTGTTACCTACTAGGCTGTGTTTTGCTGTTTTATTACAATCAGTGTTTTATCAGCAGGAGCTTATAACTACTGGACAAGATGCCTTGTGCCTCCTTTTCTAACCATGCCCCCAGCACTGATTGGAAGATGCCAAACAGTGGTGTAGGCTAGCTTATACGCAGCTCAGCATTCTAAACTATGTTAAATCTAAGCAACAGTGGTCTTAGCATAACTGATGCACACAGTAAAGTGATTCAGTGCTGAAAAATAGGTCTCTGTTCCTACCTTAAGCTGCTGTCCAATGAAATAGCAAAAATCAGCTGACAGATTCATTTTAGGTAGACTACAACTAAATAGTGGCTTTAAGCCATTACCTCTTAAAACTAACCTATGATGTAAGAGAATAGTGTCCTCCAATGGGTGAAATTGCAGTAGCTGTAAGCTGTACACTGTACACTGAAGAAGCGAGTTGCGAAACACGTGTCGGGGAGCTGTCCAGGCGGTCCACTTTTATTATGGGTAATTACTAGGCACACTTTCTGCCATTATTTTTACAAGTTTATATAATTTCTTGTTTGACTGATTAGATAAGTAAAGGGTAAGAATAGATATAAAGGCTGTTTATTTACTCCAGAAACTTTGTCTATTGCTAAGGTATATTCTGGATGCACTGGGGCATTCCCACTGGGGGGTCCCCCACTGCATCCCCAACATGTAGTAAGGAGTTATATTATTCATGTGTTGTATGAATGTGATCATCTGATTATACTACTATTTATTGAAAAAGGGGATAACTTTGATTAACATCTGACATAGTTGTGCTGCCATCTACTGGACATCGCGGGGAAAATAAATAATTTACCGTATTTTTCTGACTATAAGACGTACCTGACCATAAGACGCACCCTGGTTTTAGAGGAGGAAAATAATAAAATACAATTTTAACCAAAAAATGTGGTCATGACACACTGTTATGGGGCGAGGATCTGCTGCTGACACTATTGTGGGAGTAATGTCCCCAAATTCTCTACTAAGGTACCCCATCCTGGTAATGATCCTCCTGCCTTGTATATGATCCTGCTCATATACCCCCATCCTGCTCATATACCCCCATCCATCCTGCTCAAATACCCCCATCCATCCTGCTCATATACCCTCATCCATCCTGCTCATATACCCCCATCCTGCTCATATACCCCCATCCTTCTCATATACCCCCACCCATCCTGCTCATATACCCCCACCCATCCTGCTATATACCCCCACCCATCCTGCTCATAAAATCCCCCCATCCTGCTCATATTATACCCCCATCCTGCTCATATTATACCCCCATCCTGCTCATAATATACCCCCATCCTGCTCATAAAATACCCCCATCCTGGTATATGGCCTGTATCCTGTGGCACAGAAAAAAAGATAAACGTTTATACTCACCTTTCGTCACTCCATGCAGCACCGATCATCTTCCTCTCTGTCTCAGCTGCAGCGCCACTGAGTGGAGCTGTCACCGTGTGTGGAGCCGTCCCCCTGCAGCATCGCGATGTCTTCTGAAGTTCATGTCTGTCCCGGTCAGCTGATCTGTGTGGACACAGCGCACAGCGATGACATCATCGCTGTGCTCACCGCTTTCTACACAGATCAGCCGACTGGGACAGACAGGAGGACACCGCAATGCTGCAGGGGGACGGCTCCACACACGGTGACGGGTGAGTACACTGATTCACTGCACCCCGCGCTGATAATAATGCACGGGGGCAGTGAATACAGCCGCACATGATCACTCCAGGCTGTAGTTGCCAGAGATGATCATGCGGGCAGGCTGTTTAATATCGGTGCACCCCCCGCCCATCACCCCGCCCACCTGTCAGCGCCGGCTTCACCGCTGAGAGATGATGGGCGGGAGGATGGGCGTGCATATCTAATGAGTGGGCCCCCCGATGACCCGCTCCATTGCAGCACCCTCATTCTCCGCAGCCACATTCAGACCATAAGATTCACCCCCCACTTTCCCCCAACATTTGGGGGGGAAAAAGTGCATCTTATGGTCCGAAAAATACGGTATGTTAAGATGGAGTGATGTTTTTACTGTGATGCCCACTTGGTTGCTGTCCCTCTGTCTCAGAAAACTGAAAGAAAGCCCTTTACTTGTCTTGAATATGTGGTAGGGAATTGGGAATTCATTATTGTATGATTGACCTTTTTCAGTACTACATATAAAATTTGTGATCATTAATATTCAGTCAATAACAAGTAAAATTATGACCCTGTAGTGGACTTAACGGATTAGCCTTCTTTGATTGGGATCTGATTACTGTGATTCTAAGCACAATATTTTAGTAAAAACTTTTTTTTCTGTAAGTATCAATATTAAATAATAAATATGTGTATTTTGATACTAACTCGAATTTCTCATGTTTTGAAGTTGTTTATGGAGTCATAAGGTATCTTTACGATGGATTGTTTGAACTTTTGTGTCTTGATAATGGGCTTACAAACTGCATAATGGCCCCTACATCTTTTCAAAAGGTGTAAAGGCCCTAATATAGCCCTCAAATAACCCTCCACAAAGTATAAAGGCTCCCTCATAGCCCACCAAATATTGTAATGGCCCACGCATAGCTCTCTAAATAGTATAATAGCCTCTACATGGCTCTCAAAATATTATCATGGCTACCACATAGCCTTCCATATAGCATAATTAGCCCAACATAGTCCACCATATTGTATTGTGCACATAGTTCTCCATATAATACAGCACCATATTGCCTTCCATAATAATGCACCCAATAAATAATGTAACTCATAGTCCTCCATGTGTTATACGGGGCCACACATTGTCTTCTGTATAGTGTAGTGTACCACCATAGTCTTCCATATTGTATAATGGGCCTCATGCTGCCTTCTATAAAAACGCACCCCATTATAATGTACCCCATAGTCCTCCATATAGTATAATTAACACAACATCACCTTCCATATAGTGTAATGCAGCCCCCAAAGGATGTAAGTTTGCCACTTCCCCTTGAGTGATGCTACCCAACCATCACAATTAAGATGGTGTAAAACATAGATCCTGGCTTGCCTTAATTGAATGCAAAGTTGTATTAAAATGTTAAGCGAAGTGAATACTGTAGGTCTATATATTCATATTGTCTGTGATGTATAAGCACAATTTCACTAATAAGTCAATGCCAGTTTCTATCAATGGGTAGAATAAATCTATTCTACATGCGACCAAACCACCAGTGAAAGAAAAAGCTGCATAAGTCTCACTAATTATAATGTAGGAAGCCCTATTATATTATGAACAGAATGCATTACATGTTCAAAGTTGTAATGTTAAGTAACAAGATTATAAAAAAAATAGAGGATAATAGTGATTGGCTTTATTCTGTGCTGGGAAGTATTACATTTACAGATGGTAAATAATCTTGTTAAGAATAAGATCTATTCTAACTTAACTATGGTTCTTTAATGTGCTCTCTGTTTATCACCTAAGTAATAAATTACCCTAATAACAAGTTGAGCCCTTTTTATATTGATCATTTCTGAAAAGTAATGGGAATAATTGTATAAAAGACTCACAGACAGATATTCAGCAGAGCTGAGCATAAACCAGCCATTCACAACAGGGATTCTTGTTAAGCATTTGCTTGTGTTACTTACAGAAAAAGAAAACAGTTGTCAGAAGGCAGCATAGACCCCTATGGAGGAAAGATTGTCCCAGAAAACACTGTAAGTAAATCAATGTAATTGAGTCACAGGTCATAGACCTTTAAACAAACATCCACATTGTTTTGTTTGTTGCATTTTTGACTATTAAGGAATGAAAGAAAGTTTTGTTTCCAATTTCAGTGTAATATTCACTGTAGGAAATGCCAACAGAAATTGGTATTATTAGGGCTGATGGCTTTTTAGAGACAAAAAACAACTAATGTTGTTTTACTGTAGATTGTACACCACTTAGTGTAGAAGATAATAGTTATTTATTTTAAGGGGAAAATACTGAAGAAACAAAAGCTTCCACTTACATGGCAGTCAAAAGTTTATAGTAGTTTCTTAAAATAAATAGTTATAGGTGGAGAATAGAGTTGAGCGAGTATCAAAATATTAGTGTTCGCGATACTCGTAATGAGTACTTTGTAATATTCGCGTATTCATTCCGAATAGCGAGTACAATGCAAATCAAAGAGATATGCGAGTTTTTTTAGCTGATTGGGAAATATGGGTAATTTTCTGATGGATTCCAGCAGAATATTACTCTCATTTCCCATTGATTTGCATTGTACTCACTATTGGCAACGAATACAGGAGTAGTACACAGTACTCATTAAGAGTAGCGCAAACACAAATATTTTGATAATCGCTTAACTAATGCAGAATATTAAAGTGGCCACACTGATTAGTGTGTTCTACAACTTATATCCATTAATAGCACTCCTGTTATTAGGACAGGCTCATAGTCTGAATACTCTGAGCAAAAAAACTCAAAGTGAAAACAGCGGTTAAAAATGCAAATAAAGCTTCTGTCCATGCCTCCATCTATGGAAAGATAAATTTCTACATCACTAAAGACTTTGTAAAATGTCTTAACATTAATAAAGAACAAAAAATAGGACAACAGACCAAAAATCTGACTTCAGATGAATTAGCACACTGTCATAACATGTGTCGTCGAGTAATAGCTTCATGCGCAGTGACACCTGATCCCTAGTCATGATCAAAATTCCATCTTGGAGACAGAGGAAAGTGAGAAGAAGTGATGCAGAGGACTGGGTGGTGGTCTGCAGGAATAGAAGGAGCAGAGAGTAGAGATGAGCAAACCTGAGGTTTCGTTTTGGAACCAAACACTGACTTTAAAAATCTGAGTTTGGATTTGGAGTTCGAATGCTTTACGTGTAAACTTCACTTGCGTGAGCAATGCTGTACTCAGCCCTGCGCGAGCCTCTTGCAGTGTTTTAACAGCGCACACTGGGGGGTAACAACAGCGTGCTCTGATGTAGTGTGCAACAACAAAAATGAAAAAGGCCGCCTACAATTCCTCAGAAGTGTACAACCTATAGTTAGCCTCAAATGTTAGAAATTCCTCAGAAGTGATCTGCTTACGGCTGGCTGTATGTGGGCAGAGACTCAAACTGCCAATCAGTGATTTCGAATCAGGCTCAGTAAATATTGAACCAGTGGAGGTTCAGCTTGATTGCCATCAGCGAACCCTACCTTCAAAGATTCACTCATCTTTACCAGAGAGGTTACTATTTTTTTACTGCCTAAATTTGATATACTCAGTCATCAAGATAGACCCCAGGGCATAGTAAGGAACATTCAATTTGCATGAAATAACTTTGAGGAAAATTGAATTCCCCTGCAATATTCTAATGATTTGGCAAGTTGGAATCTTGGCAAAATTAATCATAATAAGATGTAATTAAAACTCATCTATTTACAAATGTGCTGTCCATACACAGCTGACTGGTGCTTACAATCATTGGATTCAACACTATGCTGTGACTGATGAGAACAGTGATTGGCTGCAGGCATTAGATGCCATCATTGCATAAAGTAAGGAGAGATTTGTGGAGACCACCGGAGAGAAAGTGCATGGAGGTATTGTAAAATTTCAAATGAGTGGAAATATTACTACTTTTATGACATATTCATTGAGGTTTGTTTTAAAATGCCAGTTAATTCCTTCAAAGGGTTATGCTCATCATTATAAATTATTAATAGTGCGGAGTGCTTATAATAACAAACAATTTTGCAATGTACTGGAATAATGATTATTATTGTGAAAGCGGAAAAAGTATGCTATATGATGCAGATTTGCAAACAGCATATTTGGGTGAAGTCATGACGGCTTGCTATATTCAAAACAAGCTACAGATAAAGCTACTGAAAAAGTCCATTTGAGCAATGGAACAGCAAGAAGCCTTAACTCCAACACATAAAGTAAAATATTTTTACATATTTCCAATGAGATTCCCAATGAAAAATGTACTAAGTTAGAATCTCATTCAAAATAAAGTATCCTGGTGGGCTATGGTGAAACCCAGAAAGGATATAGAATCCTGCACCAAGAAACAAACAAGTAAATAGAAGCAACGATGTATTGATGAATCAGAACTTTGTGTCCCGACATTTAGACATCAAAAGTGCCTTTTTCAATGGCTAGATTGAAGAAGATTTGTACATGACTCAACCTGAGGGTTATATCAAAGAGGGCCAAAAATCTTTTGTTGGTCTTAAACAATCGGCAAGAACATGGAACACAAAAATGAACAAAGTCTTAAGAAGGATTTAAAAGCGGTAAAGCCAATCTGTGCTTATACACAAAATGTACCGATGTAAAATGGATGTATATTGTCTTGCATGTGGACAATGTGATTATGGTTCATCAAGAAGAAACAGAAATTGCAAAATGAATAAAATTCTGCATCGGCATTTTGAAACAAATGACCTTGAGATGTGGCATATCCTATAGGAATCCAGATCCAGAGAAGGAAGATGGAAACTTTCTTCTGAACCAAAGTGCAAAAATCAACTCAATTCTTAATCAGTGTAGAATGGTATATCAATCCCAATGAAACCAGCCTTCTTAAATTTGGAAGGAGATGATCTGTTACCTAAGAATGAGAATTCTTAAATGAACATCGCAGCAACAATTGGAATTCTCTGTAGATATGTGGAAAAACTGTGTCCAAAAGACTGGAATGCTGTTGAAAGAATTCTTAGGTATTTGAAAAAGACACAAGACATCATTTTAAGGATATCTGCAACAGGAGATCTAAAACTCACAAGCTATGTGGATGCAGACTGGGCCAGTGACTAAAGTCATTGTAATTTGACAAGCGGTTGTTTGTTCAAACTTGGAGAAAATTCTATTTATTGATCTATCAATAAAATTCTATTTATTGATCTATCAGGAAACAGGCGTCTGTCGCCTTGTCAGCTACAGAAGTAGATTATGTGTCTGCATCACTTGTAAGTCAAGTGGTCATTTGTTTAAAGCAATTGTAGATGATCTTGGTAAGCCATTGACTCAACCAATGATAACTTATGAAGCCAACCAATGTTACATCAAACTTGCATGCAGTGAGAAGATCAATGTGAGAACCAAACACGTTGACATTAAACATCATCACCTGGGTGATTTAATAGGATATAGCGTATTTGAGTTTGTTTATTGTGAGTCTGACCAGATGATAGCTGATGTTATGACTACACTTAGGGGCACTTTGCACACTACGACATCGCAAGCCGATGCTGTGATACCGTGCGCGATAGTCCCCGCCACTGTCGCAGCTGCGATATCATGGTGATAGCTGCCGTAGCAAACATTATCACTACGGCAGCTTCACATGCACTCACCTGCCCTGTGACGTCGCCCTGGCCGGCGAACCGCCTTTTTATTAAGGGGGTGGGTCGTGCGGTGTCATAGCGACGTCACACGGCAGGCGGCCAGTAGAAGCAGAGGGGTGGAGATGAGCGGGACGTAAACATCCCGCACACCTCCTTCCTTCCGCATAGCCGGCGTGAGCCGCAGGAGCGAGGAACATCTCCTACCTGCATCCACAGCGATGTGTGCTGCCGCAGAAACGAGGAACAACATTGTAACATCGGTATTTCCCAATTAATGGAAATGACTGATGCTACTCCAATGATACGATTACGACGCTTTTGCGATCTACACACTACGATGTCGAGAGCAACGCCGGATGTGCGTCACTTTCGATTTGACCCCCACCGACATCGCACCTGCGATGTCGTAGTGTGCAAAGTGCCTCTTAAGCAAATCCAAGGTTCGGTGTTCATACCGCACACAAATGTTTCTCAAAAAACTGAGTTTGGGTTTGGAGTTCAGGTGCTTTACATACGCAAAACACATACATGAAAATCACTGTGCTTGGGTACGCTCAGTGCTTAGCCCAGTGCGAGCTTCTTGCAGTGTTTGAATGTCTTGGACTGGTGACAAAAACAGTGTGAACGAACAAAGTGTGCACCCAAAATATGGAAAAACCCCATCAACCAGCTGGTTGCTTGTGGGTGGAGACCTAAACTGCCCAATTAGTGAATTCCATTGGGGTTCAGGTCAAGTTTGGGTCAAATACCAAATTTTATCTTAAGTCCAGCTACACCTACTGTTATGGATGGGATTTAATACATATTGAATCCATATTGAATATAATCAAGAAAATGCTGAACTAACAAAATGGCGCTTGATTTAGCTTGATCTATCTAAACACACCCATGGCTGGTAATTTCAGACATGGGACTTTCCACTTTATCATAAGACATACTTTTATTTTAATACATGCTGAGTTAGCTTAATATAAGATTATGAAATGCATACATATATATTACTCGATGTAAGCTGTTTTTGCAAGTTAACCAATAGGATTATGGTAGGCACCCATGGCTCTCAGCCAGGGGTCTTTGTATATTATACCCTTTACTTCCCCAAATAAAGCAGAATTCTACATCCATCATGACTGGCTGTCTTTGGTTTGTGTAGATATAGATATCGCATGCGATAAAAGGTCTTTAATATTAGAATACAGGTGTCAAAGGGATAGATGCGTATCATATGAATGGCATCAACCTAAATTAAGGCCTTATCATTAACTGTTATGGACAAGATTATGAGTATATAAGAAATACATGGAGATATCCATAAAGAACAGGATTTAAAATGGTGTTTGAACTGTACCACATATATCTCTTGGCATAAGACTCAGACTGTGTACCCCACCTAGTTCTGCATTTGGACATAAAACTCAGACAGTCTGGGCTATTCATGTGACGAGTGAATCATGCTGACATTGCTTAATATAAATGAGGAACCAAGCACATTACAGTAAATTGTATATCACAGAATAAGCTGTTCTACTTTATCCAATAGGAGACGTGTTACGTATTCTTGGCACCTAGCCAAGAATACGGTTATATATATCTGTACAAACTTCCGGAATAAAGGAGTCTTACTTTCTATTCATATCTGAGCCCGTCTCTAGTGTGAGTGAAAGAGAGTGGTTATGCATGCTACCACGGGTGACTCATAATTTGGACTGCAGACAGTTTAAGAGGGATGCACGACGGAATGGCATCAACCTAAATTAAGGCCTTATCACTACTGAACTGAATTTCCATGGGATTGCTCATCTTTAGTTATGACAAAGCCCCTCCCAAGCTAACTTTGAAGAATTCAGAACCACTATTAGACTAACAGGAAAAGTAGCTGTTGAGTGGGGGGTGTTGGGATAATACTTATTAGTGTATGCATTGCAACAACTACTATTTACTACTGTTTAATAGTGCATGAGTTTTTGTCTCCAGCCATACTGCTATGTTGTCAAAAAACACTGTTAGAAAAGAAAACCTCACAGAACGTTCTAGTTCTAACCCTGCAAGCTAACAGAATAGATGCTAAGATCCTGAGCTATAAAGCTGGGTTTACACACTGCAACATCTCAAACGACATCGCTGTAACGTCACCGGTTTTGTGACGCAATAGCGATGTTGTTTGCGATGTTGCAGTGTGTGAAACCTATCAGCGACCCGGCCCCTGCTGTGAAGTTGTAATCGTTACAAATCGTTCAGGACCATTCCTAGGTCCTTTGTTTCCCGCTGTGCAGCATGCATCGCTGGAAAGTTTCAGTGTGTGAAAGACTTTGCAGAGACTTTGTTAGCAACTTCCCTTTCAAAAGGCTGCTTATCAACGTCCCCAACAACCAGCTAGGTCGCTCTGCAGGTCCGGATCGCTGTTGAGTTGTTGGCCAGGTTTGCCTGTTTGACAGCTCACCAGACACTTAGCAGAGACTTAGGGAGGTCGCTGTTACGTCACAAAACCGGTGACGTTACAGCGATGTCCTTTGCGATGTTGCAGTGTGTAAACCCAGCTTAAGAAATACTGGTTGTAAGCTGTGTGTTATCTTTGTTCCTGAATAAATGTATATTCACTGTTGAATGCCTGGTCAGTACAGAGATTAATCCACTGATAACAACTGTTATTTAAACTATTCTTTCAGTTTTCAAAAGCAAAGGGATTGTTTATTTATTTATTGTTCTTTGTTACTGTCATATATGTTAATGGTCACAGTCATCAAAGCTTCTGGTCATTTATGGCTGGTTGAATGTGGACAGAGACCGGAACTGCCCAATTAGTGACACCCATTGTGGTTCAGGTCAAGTCTGTGTCCCAAACTGATCACTATCTAAAGTACAGCTAAACCAGCCAAACCGAATTTTAACGGGTCCTCCATTCTCTATTTAAAGGCACTGCTTTGATGCTGGACACTGTGCTCCAGTAATGCTCTATACACAGAGCTGCCCTTGTCTATGGCATCAGAGAGTGTACAGTTTGGACCTATGGTGTCATGATGCCGCTAGTTCTGATTGTCAATTTAAGCAGTAGAATGTCAGCCCCTCCCTCACAAAGTAGGAAATGGGAAGAAGGAGAGAACTTCATTTCTGTAGTCAAAAATGCTGATCTATAATATAGTCTCCAATGTTATAGAGGTTTATTTAATTTAAATACAAATTTAATCAACTATTAGTTATGTGACTCAAGCCTACAAAGTTCCTAATCTTTACTGTTAAATGGCAAATTACGGGATTCTATTAAGATTTAAAGCATAAAAAAGCCTGAACATTTTTTCAATTGAATACATTGCATCAAATTACTTTTAAAGCTTTATAGAAACCAAAATGATTAAATTATTAGATTTATATACAGTAAGAATCGCAGACTACTGTATTTCTCTGTTTTTAGTCTTTCCTAATAGATTGAATACATGCATATAGAACTGCACTGAAAAGACAATGCACAGTCTTCTCATAGACCCTTTTTATTTTATTGGGCTCATAACATAAGGCCAAATTAGTAGAATGTGCTTGATCAATAACTGTCAATGTGAGAACAGAAAAAGACATACATGTCTTACACATGCTGAATGTTGTTTCTGCCCACACAAAACATCTGTAAAGGGAGTGTATCCTCAGAAAATCATCTATTGTTTAACCCCTTCACAACCATGGACGGAAAGATCCGTCCTTGTGCCCTGGGCCTTAACGACCAAGGACGGATCTTTCCGTCATGGCGGAATCGCGGCACCGGAGCCTCCGATGACTGCAATATGTTAACATAAACCGCAGATTCGGGGAGGAGGGGACCTGTTCCTGACCTTAGGAGGGGTGGTGCCTCCTCCCTGGACCTACGGAGGCTGTGATTGGCTGACGAACGCCGCTCAACCAATCACAGCCACTGTAATGTTCCAGCCATTTAAAGTGACTGAAACATTGAAATCCAGCCCTGACCAGTGCAGCTGTAGAACTGGCTATTGGCTGGAGCTGGGTGACCTCACTGGATCACCCTCCCCCAGCTCCAGTAGCTCTGATTAAGTAAGTTACAACCTGTTCAATTAGTTTTAACCCCTTCACGACCATGGACGGAAAGATCCGTCCTTGTGCCCTGGGCCTTAACGACCAAGGACGGATCTTTCCGTCATGGCGGAATCGCGGCACCGGAGCCTCCGGTGACTGCAATCGGCTAATGCAAACCGCAGATTCGGGGAGGAGGGGACCTGTTCCTGACCTCAGGAGGGGTAGTGCCTCCTCCCCGGACCTACGGAGGCTGTGATTGGCTGACGAACGCCGCTCAACCAATCACAGCCACTGTAATGTTCCAGCCATTTAAAGTGACTGAAACATTGAAATCCAGCCCTGACCAGTGCAGCTGTAGAACTGGCTATTGGCTGGAGCTGGGTGACCTCACTGGATCACCCTCCCCCAGCTCCAGTAGCTCTGATTGGAGAGATCGGCCTTGTGACCGATTTCTCCAATCACAGTGGACCTGTTGCCGGTGACCGCCCCAATCAGCTTCACTTGTTGTCCCTGCAGCACGCCAGCACACGGAGCACAGTGAGTGTACACAGTGCAATGGCAGGGCGAAAAGCTCCGGTCCCATGCTGTTATGAGACCGGAGCATAGGACCCGGAAGTTGCCGCGCTGCCAATGCACTGTATAAAACCGGCGAAAAGCGTCCTGATCTGCCGCTGCTCTCCGCGATCTGCCACCTGTCTCCCCGATCTCCTGCCCGCACCCTCACCCCCACACCTCCCGATCTGCTGCCGCCCTCCATCTGCCACAGTGCCACCGCTCCCCCCAATCTGCTGCCCGGCCCCTCACCCCTCGTGATCGTTGCCCGGACCCTCACCTCCGTGATGTGCTGCACGATCCCTGTCCTCCTCCATCTGTCATAGTGCCACCGCTCCCTCCGATCTGATGCCCGGCCCCTCCCCCTCATGATCGGTGCCTGCCCCCTCCCCTCTGTGATGTGCTGCACGATCCCTGTCCTCCTCCATCTGTCATAGTGCCACCGCTCCCTCCGATCTGCTGCCCGGCCCCTCCCCCTCGTGATCGGTGCCCGGCCCCTCCCCTCCGTGATGTGTTGCTCGCCCCCTCCCCTCCGTGATGTGCTGCTCGCCCCCTCCCCTCCGTGATGTGCTGCACTCTCCCCCCACCTCTCACCCCCGTGGTCAGCTACCGGCCCCCTCCCCTGTCACCGCCGTGATATGTGCTCCCACACCTGTCACCGCCATGATGTGTCCTCCCTCCCCTGTCACCGCCGTGATGTGCGCTCCCTCCCCTGTCACCGCCGTGATGTGCGCTCCCTCCCCTGTCACCGCCGTGATGTGTGCTCCCTCCCCTGTCACCGCCATGATGTGCGCTCCCTCCCCTTTCACCGCTGTGATGTGCGCTCCCTCCCCTGTCACCGCCGTGATGTGCGCTCCCTCCCCTGTCACCGCCATGATGTGCGCTCCCTCCCCTTTCACCGCTGTGATGTGCGCTCCCTCCCCTGTCACCGCCGTGATGTGCGCTCCCTCCCCTGTCACCGCCGTGATGAGCGCTCCCTCCCCTGTCACCGCCGTGATGTGCGCTCCCTCCCCTGTCACCGCCGTGATTTGTGCTCCCTCCCCTGTCACCCCCGTGATCTGTGCTCCCTCCCCTGTCACCCCCGTGATCTGTGCTCCCTCCCCTGTCACCCCCGTGATCTGTGCTCCCTCCCCTGTCACCCCCGTGATCTGTGCTCCCTCCCCTGTCACCCCCGTGATCTGTGCTCCTTCCCCTGTCACCGCCGTGATGTGTGCTCCCTCACCTATCACCCCCGTGATGTGCGCTCCCTCACCTGTCACCCCCGTGATCTGTGCTCCCTCACCTGTCACCCCCGTGATCTGTGCTCCCTCCCCTGTCACCCCCGTGATCTGTGCTCCCTCCCCTGTCACCCCCGTGATCTGTGCTCCCTCCCCTGTCACCCCGTGATGTGTGCTCCCACACCTGTCACCCCCGTGATCTGTGCTCCCTCCCCTGTCACCCCCGTGATCTATGCTCCCTCACCTGTCACCCCCGTGATCTGTGCTCCCTCACCTGTCACCCCCGTGATGTGCGCTCCCTCACCTGTCACCCCCGTGATGTGTGCTCCCTCACCTGTCACCCTCGTGATGTGTGCTCCCTCCCCTGTCACCCCCGTGATGTGTGCTCCCTCCCTTGTCACCGCCGTGATGTGCGCTCCCTCCCCTGTCACCGCCGTGATGTGCGCTCCCTCCCCTGTCACCACCGTGATGTGCGCTCCCTCCCCTGTCACTGCCGTGATGTGTGCTCCCTCCCCTGTCACCACCGTGATCTGTGCTCCCTCCCCTGTCACCCCCGTGATCTGTGCTCCCTCCCCTGTCACCCCCGTGATCTGTGCTCCCTCCCCTGTCACCCCCGTGATCTGTGCTCCCTCCCCTGTCACCCCCGTGATCTGTGCTCCTTCCCCTGTCACCGCCGTGATGTGTGCTCCCTCACCTATCACCCCCGTGATGTGCGCTCCCTCACCTGTCACCCCCGTGATCTGTGCTCCCTCACCTGTCACCCCCGTGATCTGTGCTCCCTCCCCTGTCACCCCCGTGATCTGTGCTCCCTCCCCTGTCACCCCCGTGATCTGTGCTCCCTCCCCTGTCACCCCGTGATGTGTGCTCCCACACCTGTCACCCCCGTGATCTGTGCTCCCTCCCCTGTCACCCCCGTGATCTATGCTCCCTCACCTGTCACCCCCGTGATCTGTGCTCCCTCACCTGTCACCCCCGTGATGTGCGCTCCCTCACCTGTCACCCCCGTGATATGTGCTCCCTCACCTGTCACCCTCGTGATGTGTGCTCCCTCCCCTGTCACCCCCGTGATGTGTGCTCCCTCCCTTGTCACCGCCGTGATGTGCGCTCCCTCCCCTGTCACCGCCGTGATGTGCGCTCCCTCCCCTTTCACCACCGTGATGTGCGCTCCCTCCCCTGTCACTGCCGTGATGTGTGCTCCCTCCCCTGTCACCACCGTGATCTGTGCTCCCTCACCTGTCACCCCCATGATCTGTGCTCCCTCACCTGTCACCCCCATGATGTGCGCTCCCTCACCTGTCACCCCCGTGATGTGTGCTCTCTTACCTGTCACCCCCGTGATCTGTGCTCCCACCCCTGTCACCCCCATGATCTGCTGTCCACTCTCCCTCCACCTCTCACCCCCGTGATCTGCGCTCTGCTCACCTGTCTCCCCGTGATTTGCGCTCTCTCACCTCTCACCCCCGTGATCTGTGCTCCCTCACCTGTCACCCCGTGATCTGTGCTTCCTCACCTGTCACCCCCGTGATCTGTGCTCCCTCATCTGTCACCCCCGTGATCTGTGCTCCCTCACCTGTCACCCCCGTGATCTGCTGTCCACTCTCCCTCCACCTCTCACCCCCGTGATCTGCGCTCTGCTCACCTGTCTCCCCCGTGATCTGCGCTCTCTCACCTCTCACCCCCGTGATCTGTGCTCCCTCACCTGTCACCCCGTGATCTGTGCTCCCTCACCTGTCACCCCCGTGATCTGCTGTCCGCTCTCCCTCACCTCTCACCCCCGTGATCTGTGCTCTGCTCACCTGTCTCCTCCGTGATCTGTGCTCTGCTCACCTGTCTCCTCCGTGATCTGCGCTGCGCTCCCTCCCCCACCTCTCACCCTCCCCGATCTGCTGCCTCCTTCATCTCCTGTGATCCAGCTACCTAGATCCATCCTGTAGGGTAACTATCCCCAATCTCACCTCCCACTCCCCTTCACACCCATCCCCCCCCTCCCCCCATCCTCTGCCGCTCCTGCATCCACTGTGCCCTCTCCCATCCGCCCCCACCCTATCCCAGCCGCTGTCTCACAATCACAGATGCCCCCTTTTTATATGCCGCTGCCCCCCCATCTGCTGCCGCCCCATCTGCCGCTGTTTTTTTTTTCTATGCCATGGGGGTCTAGTTTCCAAAATGGGGTCACATGTGGGGGAGCTCCACTGTTTCGGCACCTCAGGGGGTCTCCAAACAGCATGGAATACGCTAATTATCCCAGACAATTTTGCGTCTGAAACGTCAAATGACGCTCCTTGCCTTCCGAGCCCTGCTGTGCGCCCAAACATTTGAGTTCCACCACATATAAGGTATCTGCGTACTCAGGAGAAATTGCACAATACATTTTATGGTGCAATTTTTCCTGATACCCTTGTGAAAAAAAAAGCTACTTGGTTGAAGTAACAATTTTGTGGTAAAAAAAAATTTTTTTATTTTCACGGCTCAACTCTATTAACTTTTGTGAAGCCCCCAGAGGCTCAAAGTGCTCAATAAAAATCTAGATAAATTCCATGAGGGGTGTAGTTTCCAAAATGGGGTCACATGTGGGGGAGCTCCACTGTTTCGGCACCTCAGGGGGTCTCCAAACGCAACATGGAATACGCTAATTATCCCAGACAATTTTGCGTTTGAAACGTTAAATGACGCTCCTTGCCTTCCGAGCCCTGCTGTGCGCCCAAACATTTTATTTCCACCACATATGAGGTGTCTGTGTACTCAGGAGAAATTGCACAATACATTTTATGGTGAAATTTTTCCTGATACCCTTGTGAAAAAACAAAGCTACCTGGTTGAAGTTTCAATTTTGTGGTAAAAAATGTTTTTTTTATTTTCACAGCTCAACTCTATTAACTTTTGTGAAGCTACCAGAAGCTCAAAGTGCTCAATAAACATCTAGATAAATTCCATGAGGGGTCTAGTTTCCAAAATGGGGTCACATGTGGGGGAGCTCCACTGTTTCGGCACCTCAGGGGCTCTCCAAACGCAACATGGTGCGGCTAACGATTCCAGCTAATTTTCTGTTCAACAAAGTCAAATGGCGCTCCTTCCCTTCCGAGTCCTGCCGTGCGCCCAAACAGTGGTTTTTCGCCACATATGAGGTATCAGCGTGTTCAGTAGAAATTGCCCAACAAATTTTGGGGGTTCATTTAATCCTGCTACCCTTGTGAATATGCAATATTTGAGGCTAAATTAACATTTTTGTTGCAAAAAGTAAAATGTTCATTTTTTCCTTCCACATTGCTTTAGTTACTGTGAAGCACCTGAAGGGTTAATAACCTTCTTGAATGTGCTTTTGAGTAGCCTGAGGGGTGCCGTTTTTGGAATGGTGTCACTTTTGGGTGTTCTGTGTCATGTAGACCTTTCAAAATCGCTTCAAATGTGATGTGGTCCCTAAAAAAAGTGGCTTTGTAAATTTTGTTGTAAAAATGAGAAATTGCTCATAAACTTTGAACCCCTATAACTTCCTTAAATTTTTTTTTTTTTTCCCAAAATTGTTCTGATGTAAAGTAGACATGTGGGAAATGTTATTTATTAATTATTTTGTGTCATATGTCTCGTTGGTTTTAGAGCATAAAAATTCAAAGTTTGAAAATTACAAAATTTTCAAAATTTTCACGAAATTTCCGTTTTTTTCACAAAGAAATGCAAAAAATATCGGCCTAAATTTACCACTAACATGAAGCCCAATATGTCACGAAAAAAACAGTCTCAGAATCACCGGGATCCGCTGAAGCGTTCCAGAGTTATAACCTCATAAAGTGACACTGGTCAGAATTGCAAAAAATGGCCTGGTCTTTAGGGTCAAAATAGGCTTGGGGCTGAAGGGGTTAAAACAGGCTTTTGTATTATAAGTAAATGTATAGGATCTAAGCAGTAATGTTCATGCTGGTGGATAGTGACAAGCCTGATGTGATTTTAAGGAGTCTTATAAGCTATTCAATGCTCCCCTCTGAAATTAAGTATGCATTTTTTAAAAAAAAATGTCAATTGTTTTGTTTTATCAATTTTTATTAAAACAAACAAAAAAGAAAATTAGTAATCTTACAAATTCACATAAGCTATTGAGGCTTATTTCATTCTTCCTGTCTTTTCAGAAAGAGTTTACAGCAAGGGACAACATTGTTAGAGATAATATTACATTTCCAAGTCAGATCTTAAAGCGCTGGTGATACTATAGGATTTACCAAACACAATTGATGATTTCACAGCTGACCCTACTCCCCCTTCTTTCAACATGACCTTTGAACTGTCTCATTTGACAATTCACTACGAAAGATAGAAATGTGATCCATATATTGTGGCTATGTACATGTGTTATTTCCTAAAATAGTAGAAAATTAAAGTCTGTAAAATCCTCATTGACCAATATGAAAATGTCTTAATTTCTAAACTTCTTTTTATATTTTGAAAACTGTGTTATGCTAAAAAGAGAAAAAAATAGCCATTGATTTTTAAAAAGTAAATTTAACACAAAACCTATTTGAAACAATAAGTTTTTCCTTATGGCACCTTCTCTTTAATTAGCCTGAATATCAACCTGTTATGCCAATCAAATATTTTTGCTTTCCCATCTGTAGGATGTAAATCAAGAAAGTTCCACCATGGGGCCTTGACTGTGAAAAAAACCCAAACTATAGTATATGGGGAATAAGTCTGCTGTGATCATGAGTAGAGTCAAGCGAGTTTCAAAATATTTGTATTCGCGATACCCGTAAAGAGTATTCTGTAATACTCGTGTATGCGTTTTGAATAGTGAGTACAATGCAAGTCAATGAGAAATGCGAGTAATTGTCTGCCGATTGGGAAATGCGAATAATTTTCTGCTGAAGTTCAGCTGAAACTTACTCACATATCCAATTAACTTGCATTGTACTCGCTATTGAGAACAAATACACGAGTATTACACAGTACTAATTACGAGCATCGGGAATACGAATATTTCGAAACTCGTTCAACTCTACTCATGAGGCATAAGCTGGCAGTATACTACACATGAGCAATGTAGAGAAACATCATACAAATGGTACAATGATGTAATCATACAAGACAGAGCAATCTCACAAGCAATTGCAAAAGAATAATTTTGCATTGACACCAAGGAGATCCACATTTTCAGTAAAACACAGTGTTATATATCTTCTCCAGATAAATTACAGATGAAAAAACCCTTTTGGCAATAATGCCCTGAAATGATTGTTCTTTTTTACCATAAAATATTTAATGTGGCGGATAAAATACAACAGTATCTGAAAATCTACACAGCGAAAATGGAAAAATGCTCTCAACATGTTCTAAAAGATAAAGAAGAGAAAATGGAATATAACAGTTTTAGCCTAAGGAACAACAATGCAAGATGAAATAAGAAACTAAACAGTGAGAAAGTACCATAATTACAATTATTCTCTCTTGCTAAAATCCCCATTTAAAATAGTCACAAATTTCTTGTATTGCATATTGCACTCAGCATGTTGCCCAAATGAAAGTCACGTAGAAATGTAATTTATAAGCTAAAATAACAGAAAGCATTTTAGCGCTCTGTTTTCAGGAAATATAGCTGTTACTAAATACCATAACGATCTTAATCAAGGTTAACAAAAGCTGCATTTCAGATGGCAGTAAACAGCATACTGTGCTTGGAAGCGATCTATAGCATGCAGTGATCGGACTTTAATGTAAGGAGAGTAAAACACATCTTTTAAATGCCTACTTTGAACAGAGACATCTGTACCTTCAGTTCTTTTATGCAAACCTATCCTAGATGCCGCTGAAAACAGATGGCACAGTCTGAAACTTTCACTAAATACCTGGCAGTTTGTAAAGCCCCAAGTCATGATTATATCACCATCAATATACGGGAAAACTTTATGTGCACAGAAAGTCTGTTATCAAATATATATAAAAATGTTATATAATAATGATTTAAATAGAACTATAAGCGTAAAAAGAAAAACAGTTAATACATAGGGAATGCGTGAGGACGAAAATGCTCGGGTGCTCGTTACTTGAGATGAGCAATTTGTATTGCTCGAGTGCCATCTTGAGTAAAGAAAATAATGTATAGGGGGCTTTACACGCAGCGACATCGCTAGTGATGTCGCTCATAAAAGCACCCGTCCCCGTCATTTGTGTGTCACGGGCAAATCGCTACCCGTGGCACACAATATCGCTAGTCCCCGTCACATGTAGTTACCTGCCTAACGACGTCGCTGTGGCCAGCGAACAGCCTCTTTTCTAAGGGGGCAGTTCGTACGGCGTCACAGCGACGTCACATGGCAGCCGTCCAATTGAAGCGGAGGGGTGGAGAGCAGCTGCAGAAAAGTGACGCTTACCTCGTTGCCGGGGACGCAGGTAAGCTGTTGTTTGTCGTTCCTTGGGTATCACACGTAGCGATGTGTGCTGCCTCGGGAACGACGAACAACCTACTTCCACAATGACCAATGAGATTTTGAAAATTAACGATGTGTCAACGATCAACGATAAGGTAAGTATTTTTGATTGTTAACACTCGCTCGGAGCTGTTACATGCAACGACGTTGCTAACAACGCCGGATGTGCGTTACGAATTTCGTGACCCCCGACGACATATCGTTAGATATGTCGTTGTGTGTAACGGGGCCTTAAGTCAATGGGAAACTCAAGGATTTTTCTGTCAGACCCCCCAAAGGACTGGAGGGGGCTAAAATGGATTGAAACACCAGTGAAATGGCATGGGAACAGCATGGAGTAGAGGCTTGGGCATATCTCTGACTCTCAGGTTCCACTGAAAACAATATTATCATAGAATTATGCCACTTTTACTGATTGACAATAAAACACCCAAAATCAAAGCTAAAATGGATTTCACAGAAAAAGATGTTAAGAAACATTATTTCCTGTAAAATTGATTGTATATAAGGCAAAATTAAAAAGAGGAGGAAAACAATGCCTCCTCCACTCCTTAGGCTATATTTACATGTAGTGTTATTGCTGCATTTTTGCACCTTCTCATTGCTTTATATGTAGAAAAAACCCTGCAAAAATATTCAAAGAATTGGCATGCTATTTCTTCCAAACATGCAGCAGTTTTCTATTTCAGTCATGAAAAACAAACAATTGTGTACTTTAAAACCTCATAGATTTTGCAGTTACTGTAAATCTCAGCATTTAATTTGCAATAAACTAATTAAAAACGCTGCACAAATGCAACTTGTGAACATAGCCTTAACAGCCGAGCCATCTCTCACCGTAGTTCCCCAACACCTATGACTACAGTAAGTGACATAGTAGAGGGGGGAATAAAACTACACCCGTTGGTACTCACCGTACTCAACATTTTACTATCTTATCTGGTCATGTGGCATGTGTGATATGTTCAGGCACGTCTTGCTTAATTTATGAAGAGGGGACTTTGAGCCTCATAAAGCTTAGGCTGATAATTCAGGAGCAGCCAAAAAATTTGAAGCAAGAGAGAATATGATACATTGTGTATGAGACATAAAGAAGGGCCTCATACACATTCTGTTAAAATTGTTATGTAGTGGGACTCCTAAACTCATAAAGGCTATGCATTAAGTGCAAGGGCTGCCAAATTGGATGGAGTCAGTAGCTAAAATTACAAGGGGGCAGTGCAACACAGCCAAAAAAAAAAGATGTAGAGGGAGTACTCTGATTACATTCTGATACAATTTTAAAACTATTTTTACTTACAGACTGGAAAAGCCTATGCACTCAATGAAAGACCTTAATAAGGCACAGAGCACCAGAATGAGGCACTCCTACGTATGTATGAAATGTGTGGTGAGTCACTTTCCATGGCCATTTTCTGGGAGACTCAAGTCCAGATAGAGAATTTTAAAACCAGTGGGATTCCTACATTTCCGAAGCCTATGCACTTAGTTCAAAGCCTGGGAAACATTTAAAGGAGGAATTGCAGACAGAACATCATGGAAAAGACTTAGGGGAATGGCTCTGAAAACTATTTTTTCCCTTTGGAAGGAATGGGACTCCTAGACTGGGGAAGTGTAAGCACTATGTGAATGGGTAGCCAAGAATTAGAAGGAGGCCCTCTGAAACATGCTTGGAAGACACGTAAAGGAGGGTCTCTGAAAATCTTTTTGTCTCATTTGGAAAGGGTGGGACTCCTAAACTCCTAAAAACATACACACTTTGTGCAAGGGCTGCCAAAAATTAGGTGGAGGTACACAAATATACCCTGGTAGAGATATAGAGGAGGACCTATTAAAAACATGTTTTTACAATTGGCAAGGAGTGGGACTCCTACACTGGGAAACCCTATGCACTATGTGCAAGGGCTGCCAAAAAGTAGAAGGAGGCACTCTGATAAACCCTGGAAAAAACAAAGAGGAAGGCCTCTGAAAACACTGTTTTACCATTGGTAAGTTGTGGGACTCCTCTTATATATATATATATATATATATATATATATATATATATATATATATATATATACAGTATATACACACTACAGTTCAAAAGTGTTGGGTCACTCAGATATTTCCTTATTTTTGAAAGAAAAGCACTTTTTTTTCAATGAAGCTAATATTAAATTAAACAGTAACACACTTTATACATTTATATTGTGGTATATGACTTTTCTAGCTTCAAATGTCTGTTTTTTAATGCAATATCTACATAGGTGTATAGAGGCCCATTTCTAACAACCGCCGCTACAGTGTTCTAATGGTACATAGTGTTTGCTAACTATATTAGAAAGCTAATGGATGTTTAGAAATCCCTTGAAAACCCTTGTGCAAGTATGTTAGCACAGCTGAAAACTGTTTTGCTGATTAGAGAAGCTATAAAACTGACCTTCCTTTGAGCTAGTTGAAAATCTGGAGCATTTCATTTGTTGGTTCTATTAAACTCTCAAAATGGCCAGAAAAAAAAGAACTTTCATGTGAAACTTGACAGTCTACTCTTGTTCTTAGAAATGAAGGATAATCCATGCGAGAAATTGCCAAGAAACTGAAGATTTCCTATAACGGTGGGCACTATTCTCTTCAGAGGAGATCACAAACAGGCACTAAACAGAGTAAATAGAGAAGTGGGAGGGCCCGCTGCACAACGGAGCAACAAGACAAGTACATTAGAGTCTCTAGTTTGAGAAATCGACGCCTCACAGGTCCTCAACTGGCGGCTTCATTAAATAGTACCCGCAAAATGCCAGTGTCAATGTCTACAGTGAAGTGGCGACTCTGGGATGCTGACCTGCAGGGCAGAATGGCAAAGAAAAAGCCATATCTGAGACTGGCTAATAAAAGGAAAATATGAATATGGGCAAAAGAACACAGACATTGGAGAGAGGAAGATTGGAAAAAAGTGTTATCGACAGATGAATCGAAGTTTGAGGTGTTTGGATCACACAGAAAAACATTTGCAAGATGCAGAACAACTAAAAAGATGCAGGAAGAATGCCTGACACATCTGTCAAGTATGGTGGAGGTAATGTAATGGCGTGGGGTTGCTTTGGTGCTGGTAAAGTGAGAGATTTGTAGAAGGTAAAATGGATTTTGAAAAAGGAAGGCTATCACTCCATTTTGCAATGCCATGCCATACCCTGTGGACAGCGCTTGATTGGAGCCAATTTCATCCCAAAGCAGGACAATGACCCAAAGCAAACCTCTAAATTATGCATGAAGTATTTAGGGAAGAAGCAGGCAGCTGGTATTCTATCTGTAATGGAGTGGCCAGCCCAGACACCAGATCTCAACCCTATTGAGCTGTAGTGGGAGCAGATTGACCGTATGGTACGCAAAAAGTGCCCATCAAGCCAATCCAACTTGTGGGAGGGGTTTCCGGAAGCATGGACTGAAGAATTTCCAGATTACCTCATCAAATTAACAGCTAGAATGCCAAAGGTCTGCAAAGCTGGAATTTCTGCAAAGGGGGCATTCTTTGACGAAAGCAAAGTTTGAAGGAGAAAATTATTATTTAAGTAAAATTCATTATATCTAACCCAGTCAATGTCTAGACTATATTTTCTATTCATTATGCAACTCATTTGATAAATAAAAGTATGGTTTTTCATGGAAAAGGCAAAATTGTATGGGTGACCAAAAAACCTTTGAACTGTAGTGGATATATCTATCTATCTATCTGTCTATATATATATATATATATATATATATATATATTAAAAAAAAATTATATACCATATTTTTTGCTTTATAAGATGCACTTTTGTTCATCCAAATTTTGGGGGAAAGTAGGGGGTGCGTCTTATAAACCGAATATACGGGGGTGTACATATATATATATACTGCAGGGTCCGTTCTGGAGTGGTGCTGGGGGCAGGTGACAGCTGCGGGCGGCAGCGTTAGATCTCCTGCTCCCGCTCATATAATATACACAGCCGCTGTCCATCAGCAGCGTGGTGATGAAACCGCATCACGCTGAGGGGCTGGGGCAGTGGGCATATTATATCTGCCTGCGCCCTCCTTTGATCGCACATGATCCCCCCTGTGTTAGATAGGGCCCCCGTGCTGCTGCCCATAGTAAAATAAAAAAAGCTTTAAGGCCCAGTCACACTAAACAACTTACCAGCGATCCCAACAACGATACAACCTGATAGGGAACGCTGGTAAGTTGCTAGGAGGTCGCTGGTGAGATGTCACACTAAGCAACGCTCCAACGATCCCACCAGTAACCTGACCTGGCAGGGATCGCTGGAGCGACGCTACACGTGAAAGCATGCTGCGCTTGGTAACTAAGGTAAATATCAGGTAACCAACCCGATATTTACCTTGGTTACCAGTGCACACCGCTTAGCGCTGGCTCCCTGCACACCTAGCCACAGTACACATCGGGTTAATTACCCGATGTGTACTCTGCTACTTGTGCAAGCAGGAGGGAGCCGGCTTCTGCGGATGCTGGTAACCGCGGTAAAGATCGGGTAACCAAGAAGCCCTTCCCTTGGTTACCCGATATTTACCTTCGTTATCAGCGTCCGCCGCTCTCACACTGCCAGTGCCGGCTCCCTGTTCCCTGCACACATAGCCACAGTACACATCGGGTTAATTACCCGATGTGTACTCCGGCTACGTGTATAGAGAGCAGGGAGTCGGCACTGACAGCTGAGAGTGGCGGACGCTGGTAACGAAGGTAAATATCGGGTAACCAAGGTAAGGGCTTCTTGGTTTCCCAATGTTTACCGTGGTTACCAGCGTTCGCAGAAGCCGGCTCCTGCTGCCTGCACATTTAGTTGTTGCTCTGTCTCTGTCACACACAGCGATGTGTGCTTCACAGCGGGATAGCAACAACTAAAAAATGGTCCAGGACATGGGACATTCAGCAACAACCAGCGACCTCACAGCAGGGGCCAGGTTGTTGCTGGATGTCACACACAGCAACATCGCTAGCAAGTTGTGCCTCAGCAGCGATGTTGCTAGCGATGTTGCTTAGTGTGACGGTACCTTTACTTACCTCCAACGCTGATCTCCGGGTCTCCTGCTGCTGCTGTCTGTGATAAGGCACGCACAGATGCTATCACTCTGCCGTGCCGATCACATGACTGGCAGCAAGAACCAGGAAATGGAGGAGGGAGGACTCTGAGCTCAACTGCGAGGAGGGAGACACAGGGATAACAGCGCTGAGAAGGTAAGGAAAGTGTTTTATTTTATTATGGGCAGCAGCATGGGGGGCATATCTAACACAAGGGAGATGTGCCATCTATAGTGGCCATGGGCAGCACACATGGGGGCCATATCTAACAGGGGAGATGTGCCATCTATAGTGGCCATGGGCAGCACACATGGGGGCCATATCTAACAGGGGAGGTGTGCCATCTATAGTGGCCATGGGCAGCACACATGGGGGCCATATCTAACACAGGGGAGGTGTGCCATCTATAGGGGCCATGGGCAGCACACATGGGGGTTATATTAAACACAGGGGAGGTGTGCCATCTATAGGGGCCATGGGCAGCACAGGGGGACGTGTCCCAGCACAAGGGGGCTATATTCAATATAAGGGGGCCATATCCAGATTAAGGGGGGCTAATTTTAGGATGGGAGGCTATGAGGGACATATACCCTATATGATTTGTTAGACGGACACTGGCATTATAAGATGGCCCCATTTAACATTAAAAAAAAAATCTCTTTTCCTTCACCAAATTTGGGGGTACGTCTTATAATCAGGTGCGTCTTATAAAGCGAAAAATACGGTGTGTGTATATATATATATATATATATATATATATACATATTGTAATGAACTGTATATCATTGTTTGAGTGGGAAGGGGTGCATGGCAATGCAACATAAGAAGGGAACAATTTAGTTGACTTTATGTTTGCCTGTTGTTATCCGGTGTGGTTGAGAAGTGTACGTCATACTAGGCCTTGTTCCTTTTGAAAAGAGTCAGCTTGTCAGCATTGTCAGTTGATAGGTGGATGCTCTTATCAGTTATTATGCCCAGCGGCACTAAAAACTGACTTTGTCAAATATTAGCAGCAGTTCAGGCTAGCACCCCCAAGGCATAGAGGGACAGTTCATGCCACGTGTCCAGCTTGGATACCCAATAGTTGTAGTGCATCACCCAAAACTTATCTCTCTTTGTCAGAGTATCATGCACATCCGAGCCTGGCCGCTGGGAGTGCTTGATGAAACTGTCCTAGAGCTTTGATAGTGTTCTCCTGCCTCTGATGGATCTGGTGTGTGTCTGCCTCATCTTTTCTCTTTGATTGCCCATGTAGCTACCACATCTGCTGAAGGTGTTGTCAGATAGGAATTTTTTTATTAATTCTTCAACTATGGCCTTTTGGGATTGCATCATTTTACTAGCTCTCTCCACCGCAGGAAGAAGAGATGGAAAATTCTCCTTGTATCATGGGTTGAAAGCGGTGAACAACCAGTAATTGGCATTGACCAAAATGTCTGTAATGCAAGGGTCACAGGTGACATAGAGGAGCATAAATTCAGCCATGTGTTATTGACTCCCAACATTGGAGTAAAGTTGGTGTGCACTCGGCAGACTAAGATTCAGAGTCCCAACAGGCAAGACTTCCCTGACCCCACCAGGAGGACGACTTTCCATTTTCTCTTCCTCCCTCTTCTCCTCTTGACAGCATGAGCCGTGTGTGGATAGTACACTCTATATATATACCAGGCAGCCATCTCCTGTTACTCCTCCTCAGTCTCCTCATTATCATCAAATCAAACTATAATCTATCTATCAGCAGTTTATGTTCTTGACTTTCCCCTGTTAAATAGTTTACTTGATAACACATTAACTGCTTGCATCATTATTTTTCATTACATTTATAAATCAGCATTGTAACTTCAAAGATTTTTTCCACTGCTTTTTGGAGAGAAATAATAATTAAGCTTTTTAAAGTTGGATTTACTACTACAACATGAATAAAATTGAGAAGATGTTCAGAAGTAATTGAAAAAAACACCCTATTGTCCATGAAGAACAGTAAAACATGATCCACTTGACTACGATAGTAACTAGGCTTCTCTTAATAATATCAATTATCAACAACATGCTGCGCGCTGAGGGATGGAGCAAACCTGCTGAGATCGTGTTATTTAGAGAATTATGAAGCACTTTCTTTCCTCCAGGCTGAGAGATCGTTCTTTTTTAACTCAAAGCCTGTCAGAACAGCAAGAGATTGTTACCACACAATGAAGTTCAGAGTGGGCATTTGACCAGCTTGTCTCTGTGACCAAGAATTGAAATGAATAGGGACAAGATTAATTTCAAAGACTGAGAGATTTATGGATACAAAGGAAAATCCCTTTCAAATTGGAGAAATGCAAATGAAGAAAACTTAGAGTGAACTTTAACAGACATACATATGTGCCGTCCTTCCAGTCATTATACATTCAAGATTTGGAAATAAAACAGGTACATCAGTAGTATTACATCCTTAATTTGGATTCCATATATGTTTAAAATAGGGCACTTATGTGCAACACCAAAATGGATACTAGAAGCAGAAGATTTTTAAAGAGTGAATTAGCTGTACAACTAGAATTCGGTTAGGTCCCATGTATTAGATAAGGTATAATCCCAGATTTGAAGTATTTTATTGTGGCAGGCTACATGCCATTAAAGAAAACTCGTCAGTCGATTCAACCTCCCCAATCCACAAGCAGCATGAATCAGAGCCTGATTGCAGGGAGATGTATTTTTCTTTTTCACTCTAAAATTAGCTGGAAAAGACAAAGGCACAAATAGGGTCTTATCCTGGTGGTACCAGAACAAAACAACAGGGGTAGTTGTGAGAGTCACAACTACTTTCAGAGCAAGAAATCACTACCATGGAGACTGATGCAGACCCAGAAGATGAATAGATATACATAAAGTAGAAGGAAAGGGTTAACCCATGCTGCCATGTGCAATGAGGAGATCACTCGGGAATATATTAGTGATTTTATTATTCAACACGTTTCAAAGTTTTGAGAACTCCTTCTTCAAGAATAAAAATTACTGACGTACCTTAAAAATCATGAATATATTCCCGAATGATCTCCTCATTCCACACGGCAGTGCGGGTTAACCTTTTTCTTCTACTTTATGTATATATGTTGCCCTATGACATTTTACAGAAAATATATTTCGTAGATTTAGCTATGGACCTTAGGCATAGACCAGAGTAGTCTAGCTTTGCCCCTGGCAGTTTTTTCAAACACTGCTCCAGGTGACTAACACATACATGTGAGTGTCAGCTGAGCAGCCGAGGACTGTGATCCAATCTTGCGATAGGATCACCACTGTGGAGAAGAGGGAGGGAACACTTTCTTCCTCTGCTATGCAGCCTGTCTCTGTGTATATTGCACTTCAGTTGGATGACATGCGAGTGCAGTGCGATGTTTCACACGCTCCCATAGACTTGTATGGGTGTGTGTGAGCTGAGACTCGCTGCCAAACAAAGCATGCTGTGATTTATTTCTCATGCCAATATGGCATGTGAAATCAATCGCAGATGGACACTGCCCCATAGTTTGCACTTATGTTTTATCGGATTGCACTCATCCTTGCAAAGCGCAAGTGGAACGGAGGCCTTAATAAAGAGTTTTTCAACACTTGAACTTCTTTACATTAAAAATGTTGCTTCCTGAGAATATTGGGGGTATTTAATATTGGTTATATAGTCTAAAGGGTCCAAGAGGGGATATAAAGGGCCTTTATTGCTCTTGATTGATGGTAACATTTATTTAAGTGATGAGAAAGTGCAATATTAAAAACAGGCTATGGACAAAAATGGCACTGTTTCTACAAAAAAGTACAATTCATGTTCCCTATCTTCTACAACCAATTAGTTTATGCAATTCTATGTCAGATACAGTAAAGTCCCTCATACTAGTTAGACCAATTTCAGCTGAACCTGCAAATATCGATAGGTTCTGCCAACACTCTACAGTGTATGGGGGCCTCGGACAATTATCAGGGGAATTAAGGATCCTCCATGTTCAATTTAGGACTGCCGTTTTTTTTGTTTTCTGGGATATAAGCCACCACCAGATACTGGCAGCTGCTCACACATAGAGGATACATTAACGCTCAGGATTGTGATTGTGTATGGAAGAGTCGGCTGAGATGCCTGCCAGATAAATGATCAGCTAAACCATCTTTTGCCCAACAACAATTTAATGTGAATGGCGGACTTAGCTACTACCATATTTTTATTCGCATATTTATGACTTTTATGTTTCCCAGTAGCTGTGCCTGTATTTTCTAGTAAATAATCTGTATTGGGTTTTTTTTTAACCCTGTTATTGTTATTTTGATTGTTCGGCAGCATTATCTATGGATTCCTTGCTTTCTGCATGTTGCACCAATATTCTTCGCAATCCCCATAAAAAACAAATGTTATAAATGTTACTCTGATTAGCATATCTCTTAGAACAATAGTTGTAAATGCAAAGTCTCCAATTAATCAGTATGCATTTTCCAAGACAAAACCACACTAACAAACAGAAACTGCAGAGGAAATATATATTATATAGCATGTCGGAATTTCTTGTACAGATCCATTACTCTTTCAATTACATATCTGGACCTACAATTAGCCCATAAATGCAAAACAATTGTCTGTTCATAAAATGAGTAAATCACATAAAATTGCATAAAAACTAATGTTGTATACCAAATGTGAATGTAATTGGTACAAATAAAAGGTTTTGTTAATCAGGTTGACACATTCGAGTACATGGCATTCAAATAGTCTGAGGACTTGGATCAGTACTCTCAGGGGTCCCTCTATAGCACATTTAATGAATAGCTGCCAATCACAATTGTCATATTTTTCAATGGAACTAGCTAATCATCTGAATCCAGACACACTGGAAACCTGGCGTGGAGAAACAGTGGCATGCAAGCAATTTACAAATACTTTTCCATTTGAAACTAAGACTTCAGCCACTTTCACTTAATTCTTTCTCTCCCTATTTCTGTATCTCATTTAGAAGACTGCCTTTGAGAAGTTCTGCTACACAATAGAAGCAGAGACAATATCTGCTGTGTTAAATAATGCAGGAATGTTGAAGCAGTTTGAACAAGAAACTGGAGAAGTATAGCTATAAATCATTTGAAAATAGAACATTTGCAAAGCATAAGTAAAAGAGGGGAAAGGTGTCCCTTAATGTCTCTACAGGGAGAATCCAGCACTTATTGCACGCTATGAAACTGTGGATATAGTCAATTTGGAGGTTGCACCTTGATATTTTTCTTTTTAGATGTTAAACTAGTCTCATGTCTTATTTTCATCTTCTTCATAGATCATATTTGCCTTCTATTTTACTGTGCAATTTTCCACTTTTGCTAATATTTTCCTTATTTTGTATGACATGTTTGCTGTTTTATACATTACTTGGTTTTATAGAAATTAATGCCAAAGAGTCAGGCTATTCAAATGGGCTGGTACCCAGGTAAAGTTCCCCAAATATAGATTTGCAATTCTTTTTAAAGCATGCATCAAGATAAAGCTGAGACTAGAATTTGTGTGTTTATATGATTTTATAGCAGAAGAATTGCATATTGGGCTATGTTCCACTTGCATTTTGCAGAGGCGAGTGCAATCCAATAAAACATTGGAATGCACTCGCACCAGTGCACAACTCTAGGGCAGTATCCATCTGTGACTGATTTCTCCTGCCATATTAGCATGAGAAATGAATTGCAGCATGGTGTGTTTGGCAGTGAGCCTCGGATCACACAACCCCATACAAGTCCATGGGTATGTGTCAAACCTCCCACTGCAAGGGAAGAAAAAAGCTCATGCAAAATGGACGCGCAATCCAGGAAAATGAACGGTATAGCTGTGGTCCTTAATCATTAACAATTTTTATTAGAAAATCCATAAAACATCGCACTGCACTCGCATGTCATCCAACCGCAGAGCGATGTACACAGACACAGGCAGCAGAGGAGATGGAGAGAAAGTGCCCCTCCCTTCTCCTCCGCAGCTGTGATCCGATCGCAAGATCGGTTCACAGTGGCATGACCCTTGGCTGATGCTCGCAGCAGAGGGTCATTAGCATATCACTTCAGATGCTGTCATATCAGAAGCTATGCACAAGTGAAATCGTGTCCATTCCCTGATAGAAGGGTGGTGGTTGATTAATTATGACAATGGAATAACAAGTACACATTCCCAGTGATGAAAGGGCCACATAGTTTTATTTCATTACATAAATATGTACAATTATATCTACTCATATCTTTGCTTTAAAGGTTGTTGTTTCACATTTTGGGTTTAGAGAAGACTGTCCTAAGCAAGGATGATAATGCATATGGTCAGAGATTGTCATGTTGAGATAAAAAGGTTTCCATCTGCAAATATGGAGAGAAATGTTCATGTATATAGCAAATCTTATCACATCAAAGAAGTGTAATTCATGTGATGTGCTTATGTAGCCCAAATAAGTATTTCTATGTACATAGTCAGTATACTATGAAGGAAAGTGTTAAATCCATGCTGCCAATAGAGGAAACAAGGATGGATGTAAACAGACATTTATTGAGTCTATGTGTTTCAAAGAATGAGACTTCTTCAGGACATAAAACTACGTTTCAAACAGAGGCACACATTGAAATCATGGGGTCCAAAAGCTAAAGATTTAGTTACCCCCCCACCAAAACAAAGCTTTAAAAAACATAATATTCATCTAGGTAACATAAGAACATATCTCACAACTTTACAGCCCTTACAAAGCAATTTTCCTCATCTTGAAGCCCCCAGATTTCACTTGCATTGCACCCAAAAAGGTATGATGCCAACAAAAGTGCCCCACAAACACTGTATGATACACTCACATTGAATTCCTCTACAGTACCCTTCAAATGCACAGTATAATAACCTTACTGTACTCCCTCAACTACCTCAGCACAGTATGGTGAACCCAAAACAGTATGATCCCCAATTGTGAACCCCATAAAACCCCCATGCAGAATGATTACAGCATAATGCCCCCCTCACACCTCTTCACTGTATAATGGCTGCCAACAAACAGCCCTCACACAGCTCTCTATGAAATTTAATTGCTCTTTCATAGCCCTCCAAATATAATAGGAGGCAGATAACCTTTCAAATAGTATAAAGGCCTACATATAGCCCTCTTAATGTTATCATATCCCCAAATTGTCTTCCATATAATACAATTGGCCCCACATAGTCCTCCATATAGTATTATGCACCCCTTATAGTATCTTAAGCCCCACATAGCCCTCCATATGTTATAATGCAGATATCATATTCCTACATATATTATCATGTACCCCCTATAGTCCTCCATATATTAGAATGCACCATACATATCCCTCCATATATTATAATGCACTCCCATAGTCCTCCAGATAATGTAATGCACCCTCCATAGTCCTCTATATATTATAATGCACCCCTTATAGTCCGCCATATACTATAATGCACCCCACATAGTCCTCATTATAGTATAATGCATCCCATAGTTCTCCATATATTATATTGCACCCCCATAATCCCTCATATATTATAATGCATCTCCCATAATCCTCCGTATATTATAATGCATCCTATAGTGCTCCATATAGTAAAATGCATCCCATAGTCCTCCATATAGAACAATGCATCCCATAGTCCTCCATATGTCATTCAATAGTCCTCCAAATAGTATAATGCACACCCCATAGTCCCCTAAATAGAATAATTTAACAGCATAGTCCTTCAAATGGTGTAATGCACAATTAGTTGGAAGATTCCACTCACCATGAAATTCTGAGGTGACCCGTAAGCTGGGTGAACAAAGTAGATGCTAATAAAAAGATGTGTAACTAGAAATTTGGAGTCGATAAAATTTCTTTCTTAATTTTCAAAATTAAAATATCAGTTGGACATAGAAAAGTATGTGCTACACATCTTTTTATTTGTGTATAATGCACAACCCATAGTCCTCAATATAGAATAATGAACACGCATAGACCTCCGAATGGTATAATCCACCCCCACAGTCCCCCATGTATTATAATGTATCTGTATAGTCCTCAAAATGGTATAATACAACCCCCATTATCCTTCATCAGCATACTCACTGATTTAAAAAAGTAAAAATAATATTCTCACCTCTTTCCCCCACTGCTCTGATCTTCTCAGCATGTATCCTGCTGCTCTGCACATTACAGCATAGCAGGAGCTCAGTAGTGAGGTCATTATGCCCTGCTGTGCTGAGCTGTCACAGTGGGGAATGATGGAGGAGGGAGCATCAGCAGATTGCCCCCCCTCCCATCATCTCTTTCAGCTGTATCTGCAACCACAATGCTAATACACTTGAAAGTGTGATTCCTGGCATGGATCTGGTGGTAGCGTTGACACCAAGACCCCTCCGACTCACCGGCCTCATAGTGGCCACATTGGTGGTACATGACTGGTTTCAAGGCATTAGGCTGCTTCTTCAGGGCATAAAAGTTTTATGTCCAGAAGAAGCCTCATGTTTTGAACCGCATAGACTGAATACACTTTTCTTTTAATCTGTCCTGGTTTCTTCTATTTGCAGTGTGGATTTAACCCTTTCCTACCTATTACACTGATATCTCCACTGCGGGTCCACAGCAGTGTGGACTTACAACCTCAATCAAGTGAGCACATCATTCCATTGTGCTTTTTTACCACCCTGGTAAGCCCCTATCACTCTTGTCTCTGTTCCAGTCATATTCCTTGTGTTTTTATGTACATACATAGAAGTAAAAGAGGAAATTTTAGGAGAATTTTATGAAGGCTAGCATTTCAAACTCAAGTCTTGAACCAATAGTCCACTGGAGAAAGGTCTGGCAAATTTATTAAGAGGTGCATGACTCTTATTACATTTGGTGAATCTTTTAGTGCACCATAAAATAAAATCAGCCATGATCAATATTTGAGTATAAATGGGATAATAAATTCCCTTTTGTTCTGTGCAGTGGACACATGATTACTCTTATGATGGGAAAGAGATGAAAACTACTGAGTCCACAAGCAAACAGAATAGCTCCTCACATCTGCAGCATCAATATTACGGGTGGTTGATAGCCTGAGGAGGCATGAAGGTACTTGCAACTCGAAAAAAAGTTGGAACTCTGTCCGTCAGGATCAATTCTTGTTCTTTATTCAAAAATCATGTGCATAGTCAACTTTAAAAGTATCAGAACATCTTCATATGAATTTTTGAATGCAATTACTTAATTATGGCTGTTCAATATAATATCATCACCATTAAAAGGTTATAAAGCACCCCTCCTCTTTATCCCTCATCACATCAGATCACAATTAATTAGTAGGTGTGCATTTTCCCCATAGAGATACTCTACACATATAAACCATAAACTCAAAATACAAAAAAAACACAAAAATTAAAAAATAAAACAGATGCTTTGATCAATCCACCAATAATGATAAATGAAATCATGTCACAAGTTTAATGCATTAGGCTGTCTAGCTTGTAAAAGAAATATCCAGTGGGATTATCTGCTTAATGGCCATCTACTGTAGTTTCCTCCTCTGACATTGGCTTTAACACTTTTCATCTCTGTAGCTTCCTTATTGCTGACATCTCCAGTGTGAACAAGTGCAAAATGTTGTGAAATTGCGGAACTACTCTTAAGGTCTTTTTTGTTGGTGTCTGAAATATGCCTACAAATTCTAACTTTAGGTGGTCCTGTGGTGCAACTACTTCAAATTCCTTTCTGATAAATTTCTGGATCACATTGTTTAGTATGGCCGCTACATTGATGATAGTATCATCATATGTTTTAGTGATGTATCAGCCATGCAAGACATAGAGTCAAATTTTAAAAGCAATTATTTCAATTTGCAGTTCACCATGGAGTAGTATCATTCTGTATTTTTTTTTTAGTTTGTAATTTATATATGTAGGTTATCTCCATGTGGCAAACACACACCCGCTAATTTTCTGTGACCTTATTTGAGGTAGGTTAAAGGGGAGTGGTACAATATACCATTTGTATTGCTGTTGGTAGTATTTATTGAACAGCTATACTGTTAAAATTATCTATGCATATGAGTTTTGAATAAGAAACAAGAATTAGTCCTTGAAGACATAAAGCCAACAGTTTTTCCAGTTAAAAACTATTAAAGGTTCAACAGGCTATATTCCAGAGACATAAATATTAGAAACTATTGAATCTGTTGTATATGGAAGCAAATACAGCAAGTTAAGGATGCTTATCTATTTATTTGCCTCTCATAGACTTTAATAGGGTGTGACTTTGTGTCTGACAATATTATGAATGTAGTTCACAATATCTGCTGCAATCCCTCTGCTAATATCCATAATTTATGGCAAATTTTGATGTTAAGATGCATGATATCCCTTAGAAATAGAATGTTAAAGAATATATAAAGTTGATATGCAAGAAAATATAAAATTGGATCAGTCAAATGCAAAATGACAAATCCTATGAATATCAGATGCCTGCAATAATGCTTTAATATTATAATTCCCTTTTAAAGTAGAAGAGAAATCCGCATACAAATGCTTAAGGAATAACAAAGACACCGCAAACTAGCGAATGACAAAGGAATAATAAATAAACCCTGATCAGAATTAACAAGGATGATTTTGGGTTTACTAACTGCAATGTTTAAATTAAGATTTAAAAACTTGCAAAGAAATATACATTTATCACTAAACTAAAGGAATGAACAGAGTTTAAATTAGGTTGATAAGCGTGAACGCTCAGAATCAACAATTATTGGCTTTGTATCCTGGTACATTTTCCAAAAAAGACTAATCTCACAGCAGGGAACGTGAAGCCGTCTGACTCTTCTTTTCTTAATGAAAGTAGTTTAACTTAAAGGCAAGAAAATTCAATTTTTATTGTGCTCTTGTAAATCTAGCAATCAGTGGATGAGAAGCTTTAATGATAATATATCATGTAGTGTGAAACCAGTGAAAGGGTTATGTCTACTCAACTAAGTGCTTTCACTTGCCAGTTACAAGACATCAAAAGTATTTTCCCAGTCAATTAAACCTGAGATACAGAATTGCTTATCACCAAAATTGTTATACCGAGAATATAAAAAAAGTTCTAAATGGCAAGACTTTCAGAATTTACATAATCCAATTTGACTGATAATGCAGTTTTTTTAGTTCCCATTACATTTTTAATTACTGTCTAAAAGTAAAATAAGTTTATACTGTAAATATAATATTGTGAACATTATATTGAATAGTTTGAATATGAGAGAGTATGTGGATTAAATGTAAAGTTTCATCATCTTATCTTGTTTCTTTCTGGGTAAAGCCAAAGACTTATCAGCCGCCCCTCGTATCAATGGTGTTGTTAGTTCAAGGCCACCTAGCGTACATGCCATATGTCTTTTGCATAGAATCCCAAGTGATATTTTGCAACTGTTTTCACTTTTTATTGCATCTGCATAATCAGAACACAAACAGAATGGAAAACTTATAAGTAAGCAGTAATTAATTACCTTAAGGTGGCGATTGTGTCATACTTAAACTAACTTACTATGAATTAATTTCAGTAAGTATGACTAATGTCAGAAGTAATGGGGCACTTAACACTATAAGTCCCAGAAATTTCGAGCTCCCCCTGAAGTCCCAAAAGAGGGTCAAATGACCCTTAGTCCAAACTGACCTAACTAACTAGAAACTAAATGGCTAAACCCAATGGAAAACAACAACCTCCTGTGGTGCGACAGTAATGGCCTTAATTACAGAACAAAAGATGGTGATTATAGGATGTTAGCTAAAACCCTTCAGGTCATTCGACCCGTCTCTGGGTTCCAAAGGTAGAAATGTTAAATGACTCCTCTCTGGGACTTCTAGTGTTAAGGCTTGGAAAAAAGGAAAGCAGAGGTAGACAATTTTGATGCTACTTCACACCACTTGGTTGGGGATCAAGTTGTATGAAAATTGGTTATTACTGTTTGTTGCTACATTGCTGCTGCTGGTTGTTTACTATATTTGCAGCATCATGAGTGCTATTGGTAATGGAACACAGTTTTAGTTATAGCCAGAGCACAGGCAGAGCAGTGTAAGTGCGTAACTGACACAGCTCACCAGTCAGCTTGCTCCCTATCCATCATTGGCAGTACACAGCCACTAAGAAGTTGTGTAGAGTGTGCTGAGACCTTTGCGAGCAGCATCAAAAGATCCATGCTCCTTCTGCTCTCCTATCCTGTAGAGTCAGTTACTAATTCCAGAAATGCTGTTCCATGTTTCATTTGCTGAAGGTTCTGATCGTGATTGTCTGCTTTCCTCCAGAGACCAGTCCCAATCTTACCAAATTGGATTTCCTCACCCTTACATGTTCCCAATGTCTTATACTCTGCATCTCTCTTTCCTAATTCTGAAATCTCAATACAGCCTCAATAATTTACAGTGCAGTCTGTCTGCAACATGGTAGGGCTCAGCAGAAGGATCTTGCCTTCCCTGGTGCAATCTACATACAATTGCACCACCCACCCCCATTCCCCATGCACATCTTTCCCCCGTGCTTAGAGTGTATTTCTTAATTTTGGGTGAGCTAGAAGATCTGAGATACAGTATGAGTATTATTAATAATATGTTTTTCTATAGTATCAAAATATTTGTCAGCATTACGTAGTTCAACAGTTGTAAGAGGAGTAAGAGCCACAAGATTACAATTTGCAAGGAAATAAGGGGGACACAATAGGTAGAACACTCATTTTGTATATGGACCTATTTGGTCCAGCCTTCATTATTAGAGTTGAGCGCGGTTCGTGGTTCGTGGTTCTCCAGTTCGCGGCTCGAGTGATTTTGGGGCATGTTCTAGATCGAACTAGAACTCGAGCTTTTTGCAAAAGCTCGGTAGTTCTAGAAACGTTCGAGAACGGTTCTAGCAGCCAAAAAACAGCTAAATCATAGCTTGGTTTCTGCTGTAATAGTGTAAGTCACTCTGTGAATCAAACTATTATCACATTTCAGTGTATAGTGTGCGTGAACAGCGCCTTCAGATCACTGCTGTTTCTATAATGGCGATCGCCATTTTTTTTTTTTTTTTTTCTTGTCTTCCTTCCCTAAGCGCGCGCGTCTTGTGGGGCGGGCCAGCATGTCAGCCAATCCCAGACACACACACAGCTAAGTGGACTTTGAGCCAGAGAAGCAACGGCATGTGTGATAGGATCTGCATGTCACATGTCCCTGCATTATAAAACCGGACATTTTCTTCACGGACGCCATTATCTGCCTTCTGCGTCTTTGGTGTCAGACATCACTGTCGCAGCTCCGTCTTCCTGAGTCCTATAGCCGATACAGCTGTATGCGCTGCATACACAGCGTTAGACAGCTTAGGGAGAGCACTTTATAGCAGTCCTTTTAAGGGCTCCAACCGGCAGGGTCAGAGAGCCATAGGTGACAGGTCCTGCAAACAGCAACAGCGTCTGTGTAGCCCAGGTCAGGGATTTCCTACCTGCATTTCACCATTAGGAGGGAATAGAAAGGCAGTCTTCCATTCCTCTACCCAGAGCACCACAATCCTGCCACTGTACCCTCTTGTCCTCTGCACACTCCAACTGATAACTAAGCCATTATACTAGCAAACACTCAGTGTACCTAGTGGCATCCTATACGTGGCTATTGGACTTTGCTATAGTCCCACTAGTGCAAAGACATTTGCAGAGCGCGTCTGCCTGCATTGCACACTACAACTCATTCTAACCAAGCCATTATACTAGCAAACACTCAGTGTACCTAGTGGCATCCTATACGTGGCTATTGGACTTTGCTATAGTCCCACTAGTGCAAAGACATTTGCAGAGCGCGTCTGCCTGCGTTGCACACTACAACTCATTCTAACCAAGCCATTATACTAGCAAACACTCAGTGTACCTAGTGGCATCCTATACGTGGCTATTGGACTTTGCTATAGTCCCACTAGTGCAAAGACATTTGCAGAGCGCGTCTGCCTGCGTTGCACACTACAACTCATTCTAACCAAGCCATTATACTAGCAAACACTCAGTGTACCTAGTGGCATCCTATACGTGGCTATTGGACTTTGCTATAGTCCCACTAGTGCAAAGACATTTGCAGAGCGCGTCTGCCTGCGTTGCACACTACAACTCATTCTAACCAAGCCATTATACTAGCAAACACTCAGTGTACCTAGTGGCATCCTATACGTGGCTATTGGACTTTGCTATAGTCCCACTAGTGCAAAGACATTTGCAGAGCGCGTCTGCCTGCGTTGCACACTACAACTCATTCTAACCAAGCCATTATACTAGCAAACACTCAGTGTACCTAGTGGCATCCTATACGTGGCTATTGGACTTTGCTATAGTCCCACTAGTGCAAAGACATTTGCAGAGCGCGTCTGCCTGCGTTGCACACTACAACTCATTCTAACCAAGCCATTATACTAGCAAACACTCAGTGTACCTAGTGGCATCCTATACGTGGCTATTGGACTTTGCTATAGTCCCACTAGTGCAAAGACATTTGCAGAGCGCGTCTGCCTGCGTTGCACACTACAACTCATTCTAACCAAGCCATTATACTAGCAAACACTCAGTGTACCTAGTGGCATCCTATACGTGGCTATTGGACTTTGCTATAGTCCCACTAGTGCAAAGACATTTGCAGAGCGCGTCTGCCTGCGTTGCACACTACAACTCATTCTAACCAAGCCATTATACTAGCAAACACTCAGTGTACCTAGTGGCATCCTATACGTGGCTATTGGACTTTGCTATAGTCCCACTAGTGCAAAGACATTTGCAGAGCGCGTCTGCCTGCGTTGCACACTACAACTCATTCTAACCAAGCCATTATACTAGCAAACACTCAGTGTACCTAGTGGCATCCTATACGTGGCTATTGGACTTTGCTATAGTCCCACTAGTGCAAAGACATTTGCAGAGCGCGTCTGCCTGCGTTGCACACTACAACTCATTCTAACCAAGCCATTATACTAGCAAACACTCAGTGTACCTAGTGGCATCCTATACGTGGCTATTGGACTTTGCTATAGTCCCACTAGTGCAAAGACATTTGCAGAGCGCGTCTGCCTGCGTTGCACACTACAACTCATTCTAACCAAGCCATTATACTAGCAAACACTCAGTGTACCTAGTGGCATCCTATACGTGGCTATTGGACTTTGCTATAGTCCCACTAGTGCAAAGACATTTGCAGAGCGCGTCTGCCTGCGTTGCACACTACAACTCATTCTAACCAAGCCATTATACTAGCAAACACTCAGTGTACCTAGTGGCATCCTATACGTGGCTATTGGACTTTGCTATAGTCCCACTAGTGCAAAGACATTTGCAGAGCGCGTCTGCCTGCGTTGCACACTACAACTCATTCTAACCAAGCCATTATACTAGCAAACACTCAGTGTACCTAGTGGCATCCTATACGTGGCTATTGGACTTTGCTATAGTCCCACTAGTGCAAAGACATTTGCAGAGCGCGTCTGCCTGCGTTGCACACTACAACTCATTCTAACCAAGCCATTATACTAGCAAACACTCAGTGTACCTAGTGGCATCCTATACGTGGCTATTGGACTTTGCTATAGTCCCACTAGTGCAAAGACATTTGCAGAGCGCGTCTGCCTGCGTTGCACACTACAACTCATTCTAACCAAGCCATTATACTAGCAAACACTCAGTGTACCTAGTGGCATCCTATACGTGGCTATTGGACTTTGCTATAGTCCCACTAGTGCAAAGACATTTGCAGAGCGCGTCTGCCTGCGTTGCACACTACAACTCATTCTAACCAAGCCATTATACTAGCAAACACTCAGTGTACCTAGTGGCATCCTATACGTGGCTATTGGACTTTGCTATAGTCCCACTAGTGCAAAGACATTTGCAGAGCGCGTCTGCCTGCGTTGCACACTACAACTCATTCTAACCAAGCCATTATACTAGCAAACACTCAGTGTACCTAGTGGCATCCTATACGTGGCTATTGGACTTTGCTATAGTCCCACTAGTGCAAAGACATTTGCAGAGCGCGTCTGCCTGCGTTGCACACTACAACTCATTCTAACCAAGCCATTATACTAGCAAACACTCAGTGTACCTAGTGGCATCCTATACGTGGCTATTGGACTTTGCTATAGTCCCACTAGTGCAAAGACATTTGCAGAGCGCGTCTGCCTGCGTTGCACACTACAACTCATTCTAACCAAGCCATTATACTAGCAAACACTCAGTGTACCTAGTGGCATCCTATACGTGGCTATTGGACTTTGCTATAGTCCCACTAGTGCAAAGACATTTGCAGAGCGCGTCTGCCTGCGTTGCACACTACAACTCATTCTAACCAAGCCATTATACTAGCAAACACTCAGTGTACCTAGTGGCATCCTATACGTGGCTATTGGACTTTGCTATAGTCCCACTAGTGCAAAGACATTTGCAGAGCGCGTCTGCCTGCGTTGCACACTACAACTCATTCTAACCAAGCCATTATACTAGCAAACACTCAGTGTACCTAGTGGCATCCTATACGTGGCTATTGGACTTTGCTATAGTCCCACTAGTGCAAAGACATTTGCAGAGCGCGTCTGCCTGCGTTGCACACTACAACTCATTCTAACCAAGCCATTATACTAGCAAACACTCAGTGTACCTAGTGGCATCCTATACGTGGCTATTGGACTTTGCTATAGTCCCACTAGTGCAAAGACATTTGCAGAGCGCGTCTGCCTGCGTTGCACACTACAACTCATTCTAACCAAGCCATTATACTAGCAAACACTCAGTGTACCTAGTGGCATCCTATACGTGGCTATTGGACTTTGCTATAGTCCCACTAGTGCAAAGACATTTGCAGAGCGCGTCTGCCTGCGTTGCACACTACAACTCATTCTAACCAAGCCATTATACTAGCAAACACTCAGTGTACCTAGTGGCATCCTATACGTGGCTATTGGACTTTGCTATAGTCCCACTAGTGCAAAGACATTTGCAGAGCGCGTCTGCCTGCGTTGCACACTACAACTCATTCTAACCAAGCCATTATACTAGCAAACACTCAGTGTACCTAGTGGCATCCTATACGTGGCTATTGGACTTTGCTATAGTCCCACTAGTGCAAAGACATTTGCAGAGCGCGTCTGCCTGCGTTGCACACTACAACTCATTCTAACCAAGCCATTATACTAGCAAACACTCAGTGTACCTAGTGGCATCCTATACGTGGCTATTGGACTTTGCTATAGTCCCACTAGTGCAAAGACATTTGCAGAGCGCGTCTGCCTGCGTTGCACACTACAACTCATTCTAACCAAGCCATTATACTAGCAAACACTCAGTGTACCTAGTGGCATCCTATACGTGGCTATTGGACTTTGCTATAGTCCCACTAGTGCAAAGACATTTGCAGAGCGCGTCTGCCTGCGTTGCACACTACAACTCATTCTAACCAAGCCATTATACTAGCAAACACTCAGTGTACCTAGTGGCATCCTATACGTGGCTATTGGACTTTGCTATAGTCCCACTAGTGCAAAGACATTTGCAGAGCGCGTCTGCCTGCGTTGCACACTACAACTCATTCTAACCAAGCCATTATACTAGCAAACACTCAGTGTACCTAGTGGCATCCTATACGTGGCTATTGGACTTTGCTATAGTCCCACTAGTGCAAAGACATTTGCAGAGCGCGTCTGCCTGCGTTGCACACTACAACTCATTCTAACCAAGCCATTATACTAGCAAACACTCAGTGTACCTAGTGGCATCCTATACGTGGCTATTGGACTTTGCTATAGTCCCACTAGTGCAAAGACATTTGCAGAGCGCGTCTGCCTGCGTTGCACACTACAACTCATTCTAACCAAGCCATTATACTAGCAAACACTCAGTGTACCTAGTGGCATCCTATACGTGGCTATTGGACTTTGCTATAGTCCCACTAGTGCAAAGACATTTGCAGAGCGCGTCTGCCTGCGTTGCACACTACAACTCATTCTAACCAAGCCATTATACTAGCAAACACTCAGTGTACCTAGTGGCATCCTATACGTGGCTATTGGACTTTGCTATAGTCCCACTAGTGCAAAGACATTTGCAGCACGTCTGCCTGCGTTGCACACTCCAACTAATTATAACTAAGTTGCATTGTCAGGGATATTTATTCTTTATTATTCTGCTGTTAATAAAGCTAGACCACCACTGCAATCTTCACCACCTCTCAATTTTTACTACCACATTTTCAGTCCACAATCTTGTCGCAATCAACATGAGTGGCAAAATGACAGATGCTGGTGGAAAGGGGAAGAGGCGTGGTGGAAAAGGCAAAAAAGGTTTTGTCCGTGGGGAAGGTGGCAAAGCTCCATTATCATCTGCTGAAGATAGACCATCTACCAGCAAAAGTAAGATGTCTACTACTTACCGTGGACAATCCGATGTGCTCCCTTTTTTACGGACACGAACAACAGGAAGAAAGGTAGATGATGGGCAAAAAAGGAAAATGCTTGAATGGATCTCAAGTGGTCCAACAAGTGCCCTCTCAGCCACTTCAAGTACCGCATCCAAAAAACACCAGTCCTCTGAGTTGTCATCCCAATCACACTTGATTTCTCCCAGCTCTGAAGTCTCCATCAGCCCTGCACAGTATGGTGGAACTGAGATGGCTGAGTCTGCAGAGCTGTTCAGTCACACTATAGCCTGGGAATCAGAGGTCTGCTCCCAAGCTACAGTGAGTACAGAACAGGAAATGGTCTGCAGTGATGCCCAGAACCTTTGTGACTCAGATTCAGGCCGTGAGGACCAAGTTTCTGAGCATAATGTTGACCCTTTGTCACAAACTGTAACACCTGTGGTTATAGACAATGAGGAACATACTGATGAAGATGAGACGCAGATACCCGATTGGGATGACAACTTAAATATTCCGTCAGGGCAAGAAGAGGCTCGGTCTGAGGGGGAGGGGAGTGCAAACACAACAATTGATGATGACGTTCTAGATCCCACCTACTGTCAACCCCCAGTCAGGCACTCGAGGAGGTCAACAGAGGCGGTGGAGGAGGATGCAACCGACGACGAAGTTACCTTGCGCCTTCCTGGACAGAGTCGGAGCACTGGTAGCACGTCTACAACTGCATCCTCAGCCACCACTCTGCCTATGAGCATTATTCGGGGTGGATCAACAGGTCGCATGGCCTCTAAGCCTTGCCTAGCCTGGTCCTTTTTTCACATCGAAAAAGATCGCCCAACTCATGTGATATGTAACATTTGTCATGATTCTCTTAGTAGAGGTCAAAAGC